>NC_090941.1:351432463-351735493 GCF_040938575.1 Ambystoma mexicanum | reverse complement strand
TGAGGGCTTGCTCTCCAACAGAAAGTCTAGAATCTGTTGGGAACAAGCCTCTTCAAAACATGAAACACTTACTTGTGGGGTACCGCAGGGTGCATGTTTGTCTCCAGCACATTTTAACTTTTATATGCACCCCCTGTATGATATCTTGGACATGAAAGGGATAACATTCACAAACTATGCTGACAGTACACTGCTGCTGTTTGAATTGAGCGACGACCATGAGGCAGATTTGGAGATGATTAAAAACATGTTAGAGAAAGCATGACAACATATACACGTTGCCTCAATGTTGCAACAACCAAGATACTTATCTTTTGATCCACTCAAACTCTAACCAAACTTGACCCTGGTTTCTGGTCGATGGCCATCGCATAGAAACCCTAAATAAAGTCAAGACTATGGGTATGATTCTGTAAAGCTCACTTGGGATGGATGTCCAGGAAGACAACATTTCTAAGAAACTGCAGTACCATTTTAAACTGCTGAGACTTGTCAAGCCATATTTGATAAACACAAATTGCAAAACATTAGTACAGGCCATTGTAATGCCCCGACAGGATTACTGCAACCATCTTCTCATTGCATCTAATAAAAACAATATCCGAAAGTTTCAGGTGCTCCAGAATGATGCTGTATGCATTATCAAGAATATTCCTAGAAAGTAGCACATTACTCCAGCTAGGAGAGAGCTGCATTGGTTGCCAGTGACTTTGCAAGTCTTGTTTAAGATTGGCACTATAACACAAAGATGCTTACATGGAATTGTCCCTACCTATCTTAAGGACAGTCTCAGCTTCAAAGCCAAAGACATTGTTTGACTTTTTTGCCCTAGAGTAAGGAGGGAAAGAGGGAAAGGACGGTCCTTTCCTATTCAGGCTGCCCAGGTCTGGAATGGACTGCCAGCAGACTTGCATAGGGAGAACTGTTTTCTAACCTTCCGGTAGCGACTGAAGACCTTCTTACATAACTAAACATGTCTTCATGGTTAAAGCTTCTAGCTTGTGCTGGCTGTTCCTCTTTTGTCTCTGTCTTTATGGGCACCCTGATGCCTCCGGACTGCGGCACATGATAAATGCATAAATAAATAAATGTATAACAAGGGAATTTTGTTGATACTAAATCCTGGCAATTATTGAATTTTCAATAAACAGATCTCCCCAGGTCAGTGCTTTTTTGGCTTAACACATCCATGCCACAGATGACAAGTACTTCTGTGTCCATTGTGTCTATCAATGTTTCATACACTAGCTGTAGCCTGTGTTAGAGATTTCAGTTACCCTGTTACAAGTACTGCATTATGCATGATCGTGGACAAATCACGCCTCGCTTGGCCTCGGTTCTTATATCTGGCTGCAATGAGAGCACCTGGAAACACAGATGTTAGACGCAGCCGAAGGTCATGTGCCATCACCTCCTGTGATGCCAATTAGGGGTATTGTCAAATGATATCACTTCCTGTGATGTCATCAGAGGTCAAGGTTTGTGTGAAGTCACCCCAGACATTTTGGTGAAATGACGTCCCTGTAAAATTCCCATGGAAATTATAAACAAGCTCACATTCATCATCAGTATATAAAATAAACATAAGACACTATTAAAATATCAACTGAAATGCAAAACAGAAAGGTGAATTAAGGTTCTTGCAATTTTGGTTTAATTTAATGTTTGGTTTAGTATGTAATAATTTGCTACCAGTGACATTACCATTATTGATGGATATTAGTGTTTCTTTAGGAGGTAACCCTGAACTCTATTAATCATAATACTAACAATAATACTAATAAAAATACATTAATATTATCATTATTATTCATTCAAAAGTCCCCGAACTGCTTGCAAACACAGATTTGTGCATATTTGTAACAAGCTCAGTGGCACTACGCTGCACAGGGCAAACTAGGGCAATCCATTGTTTTTCTGTTGTCAGTGCCATTCAAGTGTTAGAAACACTGATAATGTCAGCCAAAAATACCAATGTTTTAAAGGAAGACACAGCAAGCATGTCTTAATTATTGCGCTTTCACGGCAGGGAGGCTTTTCTACGAAGGGTAATATATATAGACGAGTAATTTACCTTCCTCTTTCTGAGCTCCCGCGGAGATCACTATAGCAACACAGGAACATTGTGAGAGATGTCAGAACCTACAGCTCAGCCTTCGAAAAGACGTTATTGCCAAACTGAACCAACAGTTGTCAGCAAGGACAAAACAAGATCAGGGAGGGTAGGAAGTAAGTCTTGAGACTAAAACATTATCAGGAGGAGGTGTGCTCATGTGCGGCGGATCACGAAGGTTGAAGGAGGGAGTGTAAAGTTGTACCTACTTCAATGTCTTGATTAGATAATGCGCTTTCCCTCCCCAAAGGATAGCCTTGCTGCTCCGCAGTTTGCCATGCTGCACCTTGAAAACACACTTTGAAACGACAATGCAATGTTTTTTCTGCAAATTTTACGCAAATAATTGACAGTGCAGGTTTATGAGGTTTTTTTTTTTTTCCTATGTTTTGCAACGGGTTTGTGACTCATACATGAATCTCTCTTCAATATGATGTGCGCATGAATGCTTGCAGAACTGACAGTGACTTTCTATATCTTGCTGGAATTATCTGAATTATTCTGTTTTAAAGTAGAGTTCCTGTTTTTCTGTGGCTGACATCACAGACTGCATGCTTCTGGTAGTGAGCTAAAAGTTGAACCATCACACATGTTCTTGATCCAGTCTGCCTCTATGGCATGGCCATTCACAGTCTTTGGCGTAGGAGAGTTTGTCCAATTGTCTTTGTATATGAATTTGTTTTCTCAGTCCCCAGTTCTGACAGCGGAGGTGCTGCCCTCCAATCAAAAGCAAGATCACAACTTTAGTTTTGCCAGGAACCTACATGCACAAGGTATGCAATTACCTTTTTAGGAACTACCCTCATTATTATTATAACAACAACAATGGTATCATTACTATTACTAATACTAATGATAATAATAATAATACACATATGTGTTGTATCACTATTACCACTGTTACTACTATTACTACCATTATTAATAATATTAACAATGTCTTTATTTATGTATTCTTTTTTTCATTTGTAGAGTGCCTAAACCCTCAGGCACCAGGGCGCTGTTACAGACCAGTTACATGTATACACAAGCTTGATTCATTACAGGGGTTACATCAGTAATCTATTGGGGAAAAAAAACATTCAGTTAGGAAAAAGAAGCTCAGGACATTCAAGACATAGATTGCATGCATGGTAGTATGGTAGTTTAAGCAAAGAACCAGGTTTTCAAGGTTTTTCGGAAGGCACAGTATGAGTTCTCTGATCTTAGTTCTGCTGGGAGGGAGTTCCAGTCATTAACTGTGACTGCTGGGTAGCTTAACCTGCCTCCTTGTGCTCTTTTCACTCTTGGTATGGCTAGTTTGTGGGCATGGAGGGATGTTATTGGTCTGTTGGATTTTGTTCTTTCAATTTCCTGGGACAGGTACTGCTGGGCAGTTTTACTCAAACATTTGTAGGTCTTGAAGATAATTCTTTCTTTAATCGGGAGCTAGTGAGCTCCTTTTCTGGCAGCTGTAATGTGGTCCTTTTTTGGAATGTTCAGTGCTGCTCTAAGGACATTATTTTGTATTACTTTCTGCTTATTTAAACTCCTTTTGGATGTGTCCGCAAATAAGCTGCTGCAGTTATCCAATCTCACCTGTGATTGCTCTGGCAATGGCCATGGAGCTATCTGTGGTGAGGAATTATCATGCTGCGTTGATTAGTTTTGCTGTATAGGCTGCTGATGAGGCAATAGGACTGACTTGTCTGGTGAGGGCTAAGGAGGTGTCTGGGTAAACATCTTGGGTTTTTATTGTGTCTGAGATGGGGATGTGGATTCCATCTATCAGGAAGGATGTGAATTGCGGGATGAGCTTCATTAGCACTGAGCGGGAGTCTACCAGTAGGATCTCTGTCTTGTCGTCATTTAGACACAAGTAGTTAGTTGCCATTCAAGACTGCATTGTTGAGTATACTCGGTTGAGCATTAATTAGTCTGTGTCGTAAGAGCCTGTTGGGGGTAGAAGGATTTGGGGATTGTCAGCGTAATTTGTATACGATATGCAGAGTACGCCCAGGAGGTCAAATAATGGTTTGGTGAATATGGTAAAAAGGGATGGGGAAACACATGATCCTTGGGGAACACCACATGGGATGGCAATGAGCGAGGCACTTTGTGTGCCAGAGAAACACACTCATGGATCTTCCTTCTAGGAAGGAGGCAATCCAAAGCTAGGCTTCTTTGGAGATGTTGCCTGCAGCCATGAGGTGATGGCAAAGAACGTTGTGGTCTACTAGGTCAAGCTGGCTGACAGGTCTATTAGAAGGAGGAGGGCTTGTTTGCCCTCATCCATGAAGGAGTCCATTTGAATCCTAAGGTCAAATAGTGCGGTCTCGATCCGATGGCTAGGATGGAATCCTGAATGCTAGGTCATGTTGGATTTGGTTGTAGGCTGCTTGCTCTAGGATCTTTAGCAGGAAGGGTACTGTGATGAAGGGGCACTAATTATTGGTCAGTGTTGGGTCTAAGGAGGGTTTTTTTCAGTAGTGGGAGGACACATCATTCTTTAAGTTCTGTTGGGACAAGATTCGTGGCGAATGAGGCATTGATGAATTTTGTGATAAAGGAGACTAGGGCTGCTGAGAAATCTTTTTATGAGTGATGCTGAGCAAATGCCTCATTTGCATTTGGTTGGCTTCAGGTTTTTAAGGAAATGTTTCTGTTTCCAACTCTGTGACTTCTCTAAAATGGAAGGTGGGTACTGTGTGAGAAGTGGTGGTGGGTGGAGGGTGGATAGCTCTAGTCTTGATTCGTTTATCTTTGTTTCTGGAGTAGGCAGATTTTAGGACACATAGTGTTCTGTATGTTCGTGCACCATGTTTCATCTTTGTTGATTGATGAGGGTTGTGATGTGGCATTCTCGATGAAGGCTTTCTTATATTCTTTTACAATCTTGTTGAAGGCCAGTTTGGGGTATTCTGCTTGAGAGCAAAGTTCTTGGAGCTTGACGATGAACCAGGGATTGCAGTGGTCTGTAGGTTTTATTTTCCTGGGAAGGAGAAGGGCTACTGAGTCTATGGCTTTGGTTAAGGTGCTTGTGTAGGTCACGGTTACATGTTTAGGGTCGTTTGAGGCTGGATTTTCCAGAGCTAGGGGAGCAAGGTAGGGGGAGATAGATTCTTTGGAGATTTTTGTTTTAGTTCGGGATCAGGGGTATAGCAGTGATGGTGGGGTGGGTGGAGCATGTTTGAGTGAGGGGAAGGTAAAGGTAAAGACGTGATGGTCCGACCAAGGGCAGGGATTGTTTGAGGTGATGGTGATTTGGCTGTTCAGGTTGGCTATCCAGTCGAGGATTCTGCCATTGATAAGTGTAGGGGATGTGACACAGTGATTGAAGGCTAGGTCTGAGAGGGTTTTAGCGACACCTGTTGCTGTGTGGTCTGATGGGTCATGGAGGCCTAGGTTGATGTCTCCTACTAGTCTTGCTCTAAAGGTGGGTTTGAAGTTTTCCCCTACAGTGTGGAAAAGTAGGAGAAGAGGCTGGCTGGTGGTATAGGATGTGTATGGTGATGGTATCCAAAAGCATGGTGACAGGTTTAACTGATAACCATTCGGAGTGGACTGCTGTAGAGGAGCTGCAGTATCTTATCCAGAGGGAGTCTCTATTGATGAGTGCTACCGCTCTGCCTCGAGAGCCTGTTCTATCGCATCTGAGGATAGTGAAACCTTCGAGAAGTGCCAAGGGCAGTGCAGGGCCAGAGGCTTGGTGAAGCCATATTTCAGTAATAGCCAGTCGGTCTAGGTTCAAAATTATGGTTAGGTCGTTGATGTCCAGTGCATGAGCGGACAGGGACCTGGCATTGATGAGGGTGTGGGGGGTGCAGGCCTGAGGGTGCAGGCAGTTTCTTGCGGCTGGGCATTATGTTGTTTGTCCCTTGGTAATTGTCAGAGACATTCAAAGTCTCTTTATTGTTTGAGGTGAGAGAGACGGCGAGGAGAGGAGGGCACCTGGAGTTGGGGTTGGCAGCTTGGTTAGTTGTGAGTTCTTCTGCATATTGGTTATGTGACTTTGTGGTTGAGTGGCTTGCGCTAGACCTTACACTGAGGTTCCTATTTCTCCCCACGGTGGGTGCTGGGAGGTGGGCGGGGATATCTATGATGGTTCTTGTGCCAAGCCTATCAATCCTTATCTGGACGGGTAATTGGGTAGTGGCACCCATGGATTTTGGAGTGGGATGCTCGTGCATGGCTTGTGGTGCTATTTGTCCAGCATGGTTGGTTTAGTTCCTCCTGTATGGGCTGTTGTGGGGTATGGGGGTATTCTTGTGGCTTTTGGTGAGGGCTGATAGTTGTTGGGGATTTTGGACAGGGTAGAGTGTAGTCATTATCTTTGGCAAGATGTCTGTGGTCTGCTCTATGTGGGGCACAGCTTCCTGCTGATGCTGGTCTCAAGTGGGGTGGGCCTAGTTTAGGTACAGTGATGATCAGCATGTGGGAAATGGAGCTGGCACCGGATTGCCATGCTTTGCAGGATGGGCATGGCAGTCCTGCGCCTGATGTGCTGTAGAAGGCTTGTTGGGTGGGTGCGATCTAGGAATCACTCACAGGGTTGGGGTGAATATTTGGAGGACTATTTTGGGGGAGGGAGCAATTTTGTATACCAAAGATGACAACAACGTGAGGAACAGGGTTGGGCAGGTGATGGATGAATGGTGTGGCCACAGTCTGCTGTTGAAAATACTACATTTCTACCAACAACATGAGTGTCGGCAGTACACAGGGGTATCTCAGGCTTATCTACTGAGGTGTGGTCTGTGCACCTAAGCATTAGGCCTTTGAGTGAGGCTGGCTTTGCTGGCTCCATGTGGGAGCACAGCTACATTCGGTTTGTGAGTGCAAGGTAAATTCGATTTGGTAATGCAGGCAACAAAAAAAAAACTAAATTCGATTTGCTAATGCAGGCTAAGAACACACCTACATTTGATTTGCTAATGCAGGCTAAAAACACACCTACATTCGATTTGCTAATGCAGGCTAAGAGCACATATAAATTCGATTTGCTAGTGCAGGCTAAAAACACACTTAAATTCGATTTGCTAATGCAGGCTAAGAACACACCTAAATTTGATGTTCTAGTGCAGGCTAAAAATACACCTAACTTCGATTTGGTAGTGTAGGCTAAAAACAAACCTAAATTCGATTTGCTAATGCAGGCTAAGAACACACCTGAATTCGATTTGCTAGTGCAGTCTAAAAACACACTTAAATTTGATTTGTTAATGCAGGCTAAGAACACGCCTAAATTCGATTTGCTAGTGCAGGCTAAGAGCACACCTAAATTTGATTTGGTAATGCAGGATAAGAACACACCTAAATTTGATTTGTTAATGCAGGCTAAGAGCACACCTAAATTTGATTTGTTAATGCATGCTAAAAACACACCTAAATCTGACTTGTTAATGCAGGCTAAGAACACGCTAGTGCAGGCTAAAAACACACATAAATTCGATTCACTGATGCAGGCTAAGAAAACACCTAAATTCGATTTGCTACAGTAGGCTAAGAACAGACCTAAATTTGATTTGTTAATGTCGGCTACAAACACGCCTAAATTCGATTTGCTAATTCAGGCAAAAAAAAAACACCTACATTCGATTTGCTAATGCAGGCTAAGAACACACCTAAATTTGATTTGCTACTGCAGGCTAAAAACACAACTACATTCAATTTGGTATAGGTCAGGGTGAGCACATCACAGCACGGGGGCAGTAGGTGCACCCAAAGTCGATTTTTGTGAAGATGTGGTGATTAAATATGCTTTGTAGTTGGTGGGTGGCATGTTCTTTGAGTTTCTTGATGTTGGTGGGGCAGCTTGATTGGCCGAGCAAGTGCCTGGTGGGGGCTTACCAGTGCAGGCACAGTGAGCAGGGGTTACCTTACTGTTGCGTTTATTCGTAGAAGAATTCCATGTTTAGTGCTCCCAGTATATCTATTTGTATAATAATATATCTGAAAAACAATCGATAGAATTTGGATACAGTGTGTGGAAACCTGAACACAGAGGGGTCACGTCAGTTCCTATTGCTCCAGTATCACCACCAGCTCTAATTATTTTACAAGGAATTTCAATGTCTATATGTAATGTTCCCTGCCATAAACATAACTACATAGTCAACTAGAAAATAAATGCATATCACTCGCGCAGTGGTTTGCCAATGAGGTTGCACAACTGATTTCTCAAAAACACTGTACATTCATATTTCTTGTAATTTATATGTATTACTTTTGTTTACTCAAGACAAATATTTGTAAGTTCAGAAATATTGCACACTACATATATTATTACACCTTTAATTTGTTTCAAAACATGATCCATTTAAAATCTAGCGCATCCTCTCACTTCATATACTTCTTTATCTTCTCCTCTATCTGCCTCCTTCTTTGCTAACTGTTGGACCTCTATTTCTTAGTCGCATTTGTCATTTTGTTGTCATTTTGTACACTCTTCATCTGTCAACTTTCCATTCTCTTTCTGATGCAGATATTACTTCTCTTCTCTTTAAAGATCACCATACTGACACTGCTTCTGACCCACCTTCCTCCTTAATACCTAAAGTCTATCCTTTTCTCATTCATTATCTTATTGAGCCTTACTATTCCTCCTTACTTACCTCAACCTTTCATTTATTCACACGCTGATTCATTCGGGGCACCCAGTCAATCAAGTGGCTGGTAATGCGAGAGAGATCACATGGTTTAACACACGCTTTTTCCCAGCCAACTAAGGCTCTTCCTGGGGCATTTATTTGGCATCTCAATGCCCATGTCCATGCACCTACCCAACTACTGACACTTCCTCTCACCTTCTACATCACTCCCAAGCCAGAACCCATGCCACAACCACTCACATCACTTACTTGCTAGGGTTTCCGGCAACACTGCTTCCTCCTGTCACAACCGCCGCCCAGGAAATAGAAAAGGGACTTGATCCTTTTTCTATTTTCTGTGGCCGTAGACAACCTTTTAAAATGTATTTTTGCTGGAGATTTGGCTTGTGCAACACACGCAGGGCCTGTATCCAGTAAAAAAATCAGGAAATAAAAGTATTTGCACCCAGGACGATTCCCGGGTTGTAAATAGCAATCACTCCCACTTAGCCTTGTATGCACCAACTATGCTGGGGTGATTGCTACAGTCTTTTAGCATGCCTCCATTCTTCCACGTCTTCCAATTCTAAAAGCAATCCTTCTGGATCCTCCATACTATAAAACTATCACCCGTTTCTCTTCTTCCTTTCCTTTCCAAAGTCCTAGAGTTATTATTTACAATCATGTCTCTGTTAGGTGAGTTTTCTTAAAGTTTTCTGGAAGATAGGACTTCACAAACCTATCCCAGTGGTTTGTGGATCCCCAGTCTGTACTACTGATGGAACCTTGGTAGAGTGGCAGAGCAGTCAAGCTTATCAAAAGAGGAAGATGTGAGCTTTAGGTAAGTACACTGGATCTAGCCAGTAATGCACATCAAAGAAACACTAACACATAAATGTAATATTCAAATATAGATGTATTATATTTACACAAGATTCACTTTAAGATACTTAGCACAATAAACCGAAACACTTAGGAATACTTTAGAATACTTTCCAAAGGCCACTGCTTAGTTTGTAGTTGCTGTTGGTTACATTTGTCACAACTTTTGACAGTAATATCGGTAACAACGCACAATCGTGAATCTTAGCAGAAATACGGTAAAGACATTTACTCTGCATACCCATATAAGATAGTGACTTTTGGGAAGTAAAATAGTTGGTTTGTGTTATACTAGCAAGGCTTAGGGTTCTAGAGGCAGTTTCTTCGCACGGCTAGTCATTTAAGGTCCAAAACGCAACCCTAGCTAAACAGCAGTTCGGAGAGGGCATAAAGTCTTGACAAGCAGTAGAATGAAACAAAACTCCTGTGGATACTTTCAAGTCTCTAGTTTTTATGATGTAGTAAGATTAAATCAATGTTGGAGACCCTGTTAAGTGCTCCTTTATTAAAGGGACACAAACAGTGGCTTGAGTCGGAGGTAAGAGGGGGGTACCCTGCACACCTCTACGTGCACTCCAATACTCTGGAGCGACTTCACAGATCAAGGTAAGAAATACCTTTTTCCTCACAGTACCTTAGGTTAGAAGAAAAGATCATAGCTGGATTCTCCTCAATGTAGCAGCACTGGACCTGACCTGTGAATTATTTGGTCTGATGATGAAAGGCAGGACAATGGGCAGGACCTCTGAGCATCAGTCTTGAGGGGGGACCTCTGGCAAGGCTTTTAGCAACTTCTGTGGTCACTCTGTGGTTTTGGCACCTTTCTGCATGCCAACAATGGACATCCTTCGCCCGGTCAACTTTCTTTGCTTCTTACAGTCCCACACTTTGCTAAAGGGTTGGACGAGTCAGATCGGGTCCCTGGAGGGTCCTTGGGGGCTCAGCAAAAGCTTTGATGAATTCAGCCATTCCACAACAATACTCTCAGAATTATTTTGCAGATGGGCAGCCTGTGTGCTGCTCTTCTTGCCAGCTGAGATATGTACTGATATAGAAATCTTCAGGGTGGCTTGCAAAGCATTATTTTGGAGGCTCTGGAATTTTTTTCAAGAATTTCAAAGGAGAACGCTGAGGGTCCTCAGTAACACTTTCCAGAAGGAGTGGCATGATGCAGCAGACAAGGGCAACAAAGAAGAAGCACATCACAGTAACCCAAATGTCACAGCAAATCCTGAGGTGGCAATCCAACAGTTGCAACTAGCAATCCTATACACTGCATACCACTCACACAAATAATAGAGATATACGGATAGGCGCCCCAGGAAGAGAAGGAGTTTTGGGTTAAAAAGGGTTCTGACAGCCACCAAATGATTTGATATGGAGAAAAAACATTAAAGGTAAAGTAGTAATGCTCTGGGAGTTGCTTATGGTTACTTTTGAGCAGCTGCACTACACAGCCCATGTTACAAAATAGCACATTTCTGCAGATAATCGTGAGGAATAGTTTGTCCCCAATCTGCAGGAATATGTCAACACATTTGTGGCAATGGTTCTTCCCAAAATGTGTGCCTGCCACACATGTAAATTATTGAAATTTGTTTGAATGGGAAAAATCTTCAATGCGCCAACCAATTTGTTAAATTGTGTTTGTTATTTCTCTGGTGAGTCAATAGGTCATTTAGCTCTCTGACACAAGTTTAGTCTAAAAAAAGAAGTTTCTTTGATGTATCCGTATTTTTTGATAAAAGGATAGTGTTACTTCACACTTTCACAATTTCCAAATCGTTCAATTAATGAGCAAGATTAGTTTTCACAATGATGTTCTGTGTATCTCAATTTCCTAATTTTTCTGATTCAGCAATAAACAAAAATTGGTTTTCCGAATGCTACTCTTGTTTTCCTGTATATTTCAGTATCTTAAAATATTTATGATTCGGCAGTGATCAAAATTGGTTTACACAGCAATACTACATTTTTCTGTATCTCTTTGTATCCAAAACAGTAATACTCATAATGTTCTGTATATCTCTGTATCAAAAACTCTCAACACGTGTTTCCCCATTGTTGTTGTCAATGGTTCATCAGGAGAGAATAATTCTCTAAATGAAAGAAAAAGATTTGCAAAGAGCTATAATGTACATAGCATTGGTAATAGAAAAGAAAAGAAAAGAAAAGGAGTTATCTAGCTATGCTCTCATTATTCAGGTTAATTTTGTCAACAAAGATGAGTAATTTATTCTTATTATGTTACAGAATACAAAAATAGAGCTTGCGACTCACCCTGTTTTCACTTTTCCAATGTTTGTCTTGTTTTACAACTTTTTGCATAAGAGATCCCAGACAGGAAATCTCTGTTGGTGATCAGAAAATTGATTCTTGTATTTTCTTTGAATTATTATTCCTTTATGTAAGTTGGTGCCCCAAAAAAGAAAAAAGAAAAGAAGAAAATAATGTTTTGCAATTGAGGGAAAATATTAGAAAAAATAAGGTGAAATGGTCCTAAATGGTATTTTCTATATTTGTCAAAAGACGATTTTAATAGGTATACGGATAGTTATGGGAAATAATAATTAAATAATCTTACCTTAAAGAAAATAGTGCAATTCTGCCATGATAAGCGTGGTGTCCTGTGGTATCCAGAAGGAGGCATGGGTTGCTACTGTTTGTGCTTGTTTTAAATGGTGAAAAACGGCACGAAAGTGGGCTGATATCAAGGGCACCCGCCCATGTGACTCGCAGGTGTGTCATGACCTCATCACACTCGCCCTACAATCCGAGGACATATTGAAACAGGAAAAGAGGCTAACATTGTGTGTGACTGAAAAGGGAATTTTCAATTGAATTACTATTGTGTTGCCAAAGTGATAAGCAATTGTATTGATGTGTGTTTTGAGTGTTTGGTTAGTATTAATGAAGGATGAATAACATTTCCTTTGTGTTTACTGAATTTAAATGAAATGAAATATTTAAAGTAGGTGTAATACAGATTTATATTAAGCATTCCATCGAGAAAAGATTTTTGATTCGAGAAGTTCCTATTTTAAAGGATATTAATGAAAAAAGAAGAACATTTACTGGTTTGGAAAAAGATCTTGCTCAAACTTTGGCTTGAGATAGGGCTAAGAAAGCTTGGACTAATTAGGTTTCCAATTGTAAATGCTCGCCGGTAACTGATATTTGGTTGAGTTTCCAAATGGTTTTGTAGACTTGAGTCAGTGAGAAGAATATTCCAATGTTTATTCAATTTTCTTTTGAGTTTTTGTGCTTCTGTACTATATGTTGTTATGAATTTTGTAGTAGTTCCAGTAGTATGTCTTTTTGGTTTGTCAGTCAAATGGTAATCTCTTGGAATTAACTCTGATTTTCTGACAGCTTCTTTCACAGTCTTGGCTTCATATCCTCTTTGTTTAAATTAGTCTCAGTTTTTTGAACATTTTCTTGAAAGGTCGTAAACCTGCTACAGTTTCTTTTCATTCTAAGGATCTCCCCATGTCAGGATGTTGTTAATGATATGTATTGGGTGATGAGATGTGGCATAGAGGAGACTGTTTACTGCTGAAAGTTTGGTGTACAGTTTTGATTGAATTTGGGAGTTTTCCACAAACAACTCTAGATCTAGGAATTCAATGTTACTCGGGCTTGCTTGTTTTGTAAACAAACAATTATATTAGTTGATATTGAGATATTTGATATATGTATCCAGTAACTTGGTATCTCCTTCCCATATGATTAGGATGTTGTCGATGAAGCGACCATAGAATTTGATGTTGTTTTGAAATTTAATTATTGTGACCTTATTGTTGTAGTTTGTCTATTTTCCCATTGGATTAAGGCTAGTTCTTGCGCACAACCTGATGCAAAATCAGAGGCCAAATTTCTGGTACGTGAGGTGTATCTGAGCTCCTAAAATCTGATAATGAAAATCACTTTTTTAAGATATTGTTTAAAGAGATTGCATCCCTATTGGGGATATGGCAAAAACTGTACTTGATATATCATCCTCTGGCCAATGGGATTGTAGAAAAAAATAAATTGACTATTATAGGTTAAACTTACAAAGATGTGCACAACTCGAGGGAGGAACTGGCTGCTCTGTCTCCCTTTGGCTTTGTTTAGCCTGAGTACACTGCCCTCTAAAGATCTCCACTTGTCCCTGCACAAATTAGTGATGGGGAAAGAAATGCACACACCTCTCACACCTACACGCACAGAATCAGATGCTCAGAGGTCAGCAGAAGATTTGGGGGAGCAGTTTCAAGGGTATTTTAGGGAGCTAACAAAAAATATACACATTTCGTCTTGCCAGATTGCTCCTAGAAGAGAAGACATGGTTGAAGCTTTGCCAACAGATGAACTGAATTTGCTGGTGCCACAATTATATCCAGGAGATGAGGATTTTGTGAGGAATTTTGACTGTCATTGGAACAAGCAGAGATTTCAGATGCCACTTACTATGATCTGTGTAACAACATTTCTGGTTTGTGTGAAGGAGTTGTGGTACTGGCTCCACTTATCTCATGTTCGGAAATCACCCGGCACTGCTTGTGATTGCATATACTTTTGATATATGTGAGGGACATCTATATATCCCAGCCATAGCGGTTGGAGCCTGTATCATTTCCCACTTGATATTTTTATGGGCATGCCCAACTTGAACTATTGAGATCACAGAGTCATTATACTGTGGGTAGTTAAAAGTTTTAATTTGGTTTGGAGGCTAAGGGTAAGACACAGTGGTTTATGATCGCTCTCCCAGCCTGCAACAACTTTAAGCTGCACAATTAAGTCCCTTGCCAGAATCAGGATGTAATCAATACAGGAGGCACAATTTGCACCACTAAAAGTCATACTGGCTGGTTAATCATCTCGGAGCCTGCCATTGCAGGCACATAAATCAAGATTGTACAATGACCGAGTGGTCTTTAGGGCTTGTGGATGGACTATTTTAGGAGGGTCCCAATGAGTGTGGGAATCTCCTAGGTTTCATCCTGGTCCTGCCACATACACTGCAGAACTGTGAGTAGTTCATTCTGTAAATTGACATCCCCTGCAACCACAATGTGCAAATTATCCCGAACTTGGCATTCCCTATCCTCAATTAAATGGTGAAATGTCCCAATTAACACGGGATGGGGACAGTTGTTTGGCCAATTAGAGATATTGAACAAAAGGTACACACGTTCTCCAAAAAAAGCCAACATAAATTGCAGATGACACAGCCCTGTATTATGTACAACAATATTCAAATTTAAAAATGCTTCCACCCACAAAAGAAGATGACCAAATGGGTATCCCGGGGACCCTTGCTCACTGGGATGGTGAAGGACTCAAAACATTGCAAATCAATAATTTCCTGGGCCCAAGTTTCTTGGAAGAACAATATATTATATCCCTGCATACAATTACAACAATTGGGAACAAACAAGTGTTTACCAATCCCTGCAATATTCCAGGAGAGTACTTTACATTTGGGACTTTTCAGCAGCGGTGGAGTTTCACTGCTGAAAGCCAGTCAATTCACCCCATCAAGACCACCATCTTGATTAGCTGAATTGCTGGCCTGTGGACATGAGGCTGGAGGAACAGGGCCATCGGTATATATGCCTGCAGCAGGTTTAGGAAGTGCTAGGTTTGTCCCTCCACTATTGAAAGGTACTACTTAATCATCATGACTGCCAGGCATTTCCCTTCTTATACATCGCACTATATCGTCTCTAATGATTGGCATGCAACATTTAACTGAACATATCCAGTGTGTGCATTTGTTCATTAGAGACTCCTGAGATCCGTACGCAATTGAAAGTAACCTGGGTACGTTATACATTATTATTGAGGCTTCCTCCCTACAAATGTTCCATACTGATGTAAAGTGCAGAGAAGATAAGGTGCTGTCCCTGCTGTTTCCACCACTAGGGCAAGGGCGAGAGAGAGACAGCGGGGGCAGTGATTCAGGGTATGTTCATTAATAGCAGTAACCAATGGTCTGATCCAGTCTTCCCTCTGCACACCCGCCAGTGGCTGTTGCTCCATTATTATAGGTTTAGTGATTACAGGCTTGCTCAAACCTTGAGATGATTGACCGCTGGTTAATTTATTTATCTTGTCATTAGTCAGATCAATAATCTCAGATGGAGCCAGTCTACACCCACACAGTTTGTTTGCCTCTATGACCTTTTGGGGAGTTTTGGTGCTGAAGCACAGTTGATCCACCTTGGCATTTCTAATCACTGCGCATGCACTATGGAGCAATTCATAATTTTGAGTGACATTGCAGTTCAATAAAAACGCTTGGATTTGATCCCTCCTACCCCCTGGAACCGCTTATTGCATTTTTCAATGGTGCTAATGGACGTTCCTGGTGGCCTTATGGCACATAACATCTCCTTTTTTCATTTTTTGTTTTTTGTTAATGTTTGGGATTGGCTATGCTACCTCTCCCCCTCTCTCAATGGCAATAATTGGGCTGTCCAAGGTCTCAGTCACATATGGTTCACAGAAATCAACCAGGGTCAGAAATGTATTTGAGAGTGTAATGCTGGCATCAATTACCACAACGTCCCCCCTCTTCTCTTCACTAATCAGGCTGGAATACAATCAGCTGGATTGTCAGTTCTGAAAGCGATGTGCAGTTCAGCAATGGTATCAACACAACAATGGTATCAACAGCTAAAGCCTTAGCACCAGGTAAAGAGGCTAGAAGCAGATCACCCCCCCCCCTTCCTGCTCAGAATGTTTCTCAACCTCAAAAATGTTCAAGTGGTCACAAGAATTCAGGTGGCAGAATAGCTTTTCAGTGCTGATCATTTTGTCATGTGCTATGATGGTGTCAAACTCCCCTCTTGCCACACAGTTCTTAATTGGCCTAAAGGGGTAATCCTCATCCAGATCATGTAGCAGATCCTTAATTTAAGAAATGCGGATGTTAAAACTTTTAATTGGATTAAACAGTGTGTAGTATTTCTTTTTACTTGCCCTGTGGGAGATAGAGCTAGTAGCCTTTCTTGTAGACATTGCACTTAATCCACAGAGTTAAGAAATTAATGTTATAACAATAACAATAGCAATGGCGAAGTCACCAAATTAATCTAAAAGTTGAATGACAAAAGTAATAACATTTTTTACAAGTTTAAAATGTCTGTGCTGCATGGTCAACAAATGACAGGTAACTAAAAACACATTTAATCACTGATGAAGCAAATGTAAGCACTGCACCTTAAAACCAACAGTGTACTTTACAGCACAAATAAACCCAATCCGTCAGACATATACTGTTGACCCCTGGTTACACAAGGGGAAAACAAGAATACACAATAAAACAAGCACATGTTCTCAAATGAGTTAGTTGTCTAGCCCAAGAAACAATTGCAGTGTCCAATGCAAAACAGCAGAACTTAAGAAAAGAACAGCACTGGAAGCACAGAGGCGGTGGGCACTCCACAAGAGCTTACAGGGCAACCATTATCTGATTCTCTGCCCTGGTATGCAAGGTCAACAGTGAAGTGAGACGTTGTATCGAGGTGGTTGCTGCAAAACGCTTAGTCGTATACCAATATTTTTGTATAATAGATTGGTGGATGACAATGGGTGAGTAACAGTGCAGTTGCAAGGTGGTAGCATGTTGAAAACAGCTGCTGTCCTCCTCTGACCAACCTACAGAAACCTTTGTATGGCTGTGGGGAGCCTACAGTTATTTCTAAGTGATGCAAGCCCCCGCCTGTGCCGATGACCACCAGAGTTGTGTCCCAACAGATGCAACACCCTTTTCCTTTGAAGACAGTCTAAAGCCAGAAACCACCCACTTGCTCTTCACTCACTGAGAAGGAGTCCTAATGAACCAGTCATTCACTCAAACTCCTAGTGGGAGTGCGGATGCTGCAAGGGTCCATGCAGAGATAGCCAACAGCAATCATGCCTGCCTCACCAAACACCAGTCAAGTTTCTCCATAGGGATGAACCACCTTAAATGCTCCTCTGCAGCATCCTGCTTTCTCAAGGGGGAAGAGTTTCATAGTTATAATGGTGCTCACACACCAAACAGCAGTTAGGCTTGACCTGCGGGATACTATGCATTTCCACTGGCCTATAATGGGAGCCCAGGTGGAAAGCCATTGTAGGAGGTGTGCTACCTGCCCAATATTTGCTAAAAGGGGTGCAAAGATTCAAGCTCCATTGGTACCACTTCCTGTAGTGGGTATATGTTTTGGGAGGGTAGGGATTGACACTGTTGGTCCCCTTCATCATCCATCACCCTCAGGCAGCAGGTTTATCTTGGTGGAAGCTGATCATGCCACCATATATCCTGAAGCCATCCCACTGGAGATAGTAACTGTCAAGTCTGTTGCTAGAGAATTACTGGGCATTTGTACTAGGTGTGGCTTCCCCAAAGAAGTTGTGTCTGACAGAGGCAGCAACTTTATATCCAAATAGATGCAGGCCTTGTGAACGGAATGTGGAGTGTCCTGTATATTTTCACCATTTTATTATCCACAGAAAAATGGCCTAGTTGAAATATGGAATACAACTCTCAAAAGCATGATTGGAGCTCACAAGGAGCCCTGCAGAAGAAAGTGGCATCTCCTGATGCATGCTTGATTTTTGCCTACAGACAGGTACTCCAATGAGAGGTTGCCTTCAGCCCCTTTGAACATCTATTTTGTCACCCTATCAGGGGACCCCTTGCTATAGTGAAGAAAGGATGGGAGATGTCAACTCCTCCTGTCACTACCAATGTGATTGGTTTGAGAAAGAGTATGGCTCAAGCCAATGACAAGTTGAAGGCTGGTCAAGCTTTGGTCAAACATTGGTACCACCAGAAGGATTAACTTGTACATTTTACTCCAGGCCAACAAATCCATATCATGAACCCTATAAGGCCCAGAGCTTTTCACGACAAATGGCCAGGTCCTTATAAAGTGGTGGAGAATCAAGGTAAGGTAAACTATTTAGTGTACCATGGGAGACCTGGCCAAGCTCCCAAAGTGGTTTATGTAAATAGGGCGAAGGCATTCATCCATAGGGTTGAAATGGCTGCTCTGCTCCTGACTTCACACAGATAGGAAGAACAATCTTAACTGCTCCCTGACTTGTTCAAGGACAGTCTTTCAGATGGTTCCATTGAGGGTCTCAAATTGTCCCCTCAACTGACTCTCAGCAACAAGGTGAGGTGAAACCTTGTGTAAGCAATTTCACTCCAATTTTGACACCTTGGTGCAAACATGGCATTGATACTGGAGACAGTGTGCCTATCAAAAGTAGGAGCTACAGAATGTCAGACAAATTTAGATCCAACAGTAAGTCTAAAGTCAAACAAAAAAATGTTGCATTCTGAGGTGACTGAGCCCTCTAGCATTCCTTGGTCTAGGGCTGTGGTTCTGGTACCAAAAGCCTATGCATCTGATTTGAGATTCTGCGTGGACCATAGCAATCTGAATGCTGTCAGCAAGAAAAATGCTCACCTCCTACCAAGAATGGATGAGTTGGTAGACGTGCAGGTGCTTACAAGTACCTCAACACATTTAATCTCACTTTAGGGTATTAACAGATATCCCTGACAGAAAGTGCTAAGGAGCATATTCAACACTTGAAGGACTTAACTAGTTCTGAGTAATGCCTTTTGATTTGAAGAATGCTCCTGCCACATTCCAAAGTTGGTCAACCATGTTCTGAATGGGTTGGATATATTCTGCATTGCATATATGGATGATAAAGCGGTCACCAGCCCCAATTGGGAGGAACATGTTAGACACCTGGAGATTGTGTTACAGGATCTTCAAAAGGCCCATCTGACCATACAGGCCACCATGTGCCATGTTGTATAGAAGTTAGTAGTCTACCTAGGTCAAGAGGTTGGCAGGGGCAAGATTTAGACTCATCCCTGTAAAGCACAGGTTGTAAAAGACTGTGCAATCCCCACTAGCCAAACACAAGCAAGGGCGTTCTTGGGCATCACTCGATATTACAGGAACCTTATGGCAGACTATGATGCCAGTGCCTCCCCTCTGACTGTCTTCACTACTCCGAAGAAACCTAAGAATGTTTCTTGGTCTGAGGAGTGTGTGACAGACTCCCGGAGCCTCAAGGATTCAGAGGGCACCTGATTATCAGACACCTTTCATAGTGCAGACAGATGTCTTTTCCACTGGGGTAGGAGCACTAATATTAAAGCTATATTATAAAGGCAGGGAGCATCCTATATGTTTCATTATCCGCCAGCTTAAGGACAGAGAGCTCAGGGAGTCTACTGTGAAAAGATAATGTTTTTCCATTGTGTAGAACATTAGGAAGTTGAGCACCTACCTCTATGGGACTCACTTCACTGTTCATACTGACCATAGGCCCTTAAAGTGGTTGATGAACATGGAGATAATCCTAAATTGCTCAGGTAGTCCATAAGTCTTCAAGGCTTTAACTTCACCATTGAGCATAGGCCAGGTGCTTCATATTGCAATGCTGATGGGCTGTCCAGGATATATAAAAGACTCTAACAGGAGACACATCCAGGAGTGTGTTAGTTTCCCCTGTCCCTAGTCTCATGAGTGTTAGGAAGGGATTCTCTTTTGGCAACATTCCCTCCACATTCTAAGGACCCCCAAACCGTTTGCTTTTGTTTTACAACTTGTTCTGACTTTTTATAGTGAAGTGAAGCCTTCAGCTTCACTTCACAGGCCTTTTGCTAGTTTGTTATGGAGAAACTGACTAATCCCTTAGACTGTCAGTATGAGAAACTATGTTTCCCTTTTGTCTTTTGACTTTGTTAACTGTTTGGGTAACTTTTTCATATTGCATACAGCATCTGTAGACCCTCAAAAAAATACAAACAATGATGAAAGGGCCCGAATTGTAGAAAACCCAACTTTTTTGCAAATGCTAAATAACGCCGGGAGAGTCAGTCAGTCTTGTGAGACCGAAAAGCTGAGAACTCACCCCACCCACATCAGAGAGTAGTATTTAAAATCACACAATTAGAATACATTTGCATACAATCTAAACATTATTTGCAACTATTTTCTGAACATCCTGTTGGCTTCTGCTTTTATAAAATCTAAGTCAGCATTAATTGCCCTATATTCATTGGCTAGTACATTGCCCTATTCTGATTGGTTAGTACAACAACAGGTTACCTTTTCGATGTGCATCCCCCCGCAGATGACCTAATCATGCCCAGTCAGTACGAAGAGCAAAATCTGCCATCTCAGCAATAAACAAAACAAAAGACCATTCTCCTTCCTGAGACCAAATACCTTGGTATTTCATGCTACTCCCTGCAGCTTCAGATCTCCCACGTTAAAACCTATTCTTGTTATCATTGCAAACTTGTCTGGCTATGCCAAGGACAAAAATTCTGATTTCATAGTATGCTCAACTCCATTGGGAAATATTTAATGAGAAAGTATAACAGTGGCATATCTCCTGGAATAATAGGTATTGGTTGTGCTGCCTGGCCATCCTGCCACGTACTTAGTAGCCAAAAGGCTCTCTAGGATGTAGCTGAAATGAAATGTAATTAAAAATGGCAAACATGCTCAAATAAAATGGCAGAACCCCCATGGGTATACCTCTTGATACAATGATTAATATTTGTTCTGCTAGCTCACCCTACCATGTACTTGACAGTCCATGAACTCTCTAGAATGATGCCCAAACAAGGCATCATTTACTACAATGGTGTGCCCCCAGATTAGCACATCCTTCAACACAGTTTAATGGGAATACTTTTTTAACAGCCTAAACCAGTGGTCTTCAAACCTTTTTGGCCTGGGCCCCCCTGAGCAAAATATGGGCTTGCTGGACCCCCTCAAAAATGCCAAATGGACATTAAGTCCAAATAGCTATGAACTATAGTGTGCCATCACCGCACCCTACTCCCACCTGCTGCCATCAATGTCTCAGGGCTCCCTCATCCCACTCCTATCCCAGTCCCTTGTCTGTCCCCACCCCACCACAGACCATGAGCTCTCCCCACCCTGTTCCCACCAATGTCCATGGGCTCTCCCCACCCTGCTACCACCACTATGCATTGTTTCCCCCATCCTACTCCTACCAACACAGCCCAAGAGCCAGGGGCAGCTGGTGTACTTAAGTGGAGGATGTGAGACAGGCACGGTAACAAGAGAGACACAGACTCAAACGTGTTTGTTTCAAAACCTTTATTTACTAAGGTTCTAGGGTTGGTGTAATGCCTGATTGCCCCTAACTCTAAAGGGATGTTAACCCTTAACTGATGTTTCTAAAGTCTGTCAATGTCTAACTGTCCAAAATAAAAATCTGTCTGTGTCTAAACCTATGCTAGCCCTCACGCCTTATAAAAATGTGATAGGATGTCTTTAAAAAGGAAAATAGTGGTTCATCCGAAAGTAGGATACCAAAGTTGGTTTCAGGTGGTCTTCTCACCAGGTGTAGTTTAGTCAATGTCATAAAAAGGATTTAAATCAAAAATAGCTGTTTGTGAAACCTTCTCCACACTGCCCTTGCAATATTCTCAAATACATTCAGTGTATTTGGATTCCTTGGGGTTCCCTTCTCCAAGCTTCAACATGTTCAAGTTCCAAACACCACAAACGTAAAATAACACAGTTCCTTTTGAAGCTCCCCAAGGTTCCCTTCCCCAAGCGACAATCCTTTCAACACTACAAAAGAATATGTCTCCAACTTGATTAGGCCTCTCAGAGTCCCCATCCCCAAGCTCAGGCCCCTTTCAGTACCCAACACAAGTTCAACTTGTCAGGAAGTAACTTTCCGTTTAAACACAGTACTTTCACACACTCTTCACTTGTGGGGCACAATCAGAGACTTTCAAAACCGCCTGGCCCTTTGCTTCTCCTAGGCGTGACCACTCTGATCTATTCTTTTTAAACCTTTCACCATCAGGTGCTTTCTGCACCCCTTCTTGTTTTCCTTGGTTTCTTGCTCGTGCACACTTGCACCTTCCCTTTGCTGTTCCTTTTGGTCAACAGTGCACTCTTCCATTTCCCTTTACTTCCTTATTGTGCGTCTTGCGCACGATACATCCTTTTGTTTCACTGTGCACTCCCACACTTGTCTGTTTCTTTCTCGTGCTGCCTGCATGCTTAACACACTGTCCTCTCTTTACCGTGCACACTTTGTACTTCTCTTCATTGTGCATGCTTTGCCCTCTTTAAACTGTTCAAGTGCCTTTCTTTCGCTTTCCTTTTCTTTCGTGCTGCTAGCGCCCCTTTTGTTCTATTTCTTTCTCTTAGTTTATTTCTTATGCTTTCTGTCCCTCATGCATTTTCAAACCTTTCCGCTCCATGCCACTTTAAAACTGTGTGTTTCTCTCACTCCGTACCGGGTAGCAACGTGGTGACAAGTGGTTCCTCTGGATGCACATGGCTGAGGTTAGGGTCTCACCACTTGCCTCTCAGACACCCTTGGGATTGGCACACGTCCCAAGGGAACAAGCATTCTCAGAAATGCCACCAGCAAGATACAGGCTGCCTTACTCTGGCTCCTTGGAGGCACGGCTCCCTAGCCATGCTGCAGCCCCTCACAAACACTGCACCAGCATCTCAGCGTGCCTTTCTTCTCCAGGCCTTTTCTTCTGGTGTTCTTTGCTCATTGGCTTCTCAGGGCCAGACAGCATCCTCAGCTCGGTCTCTTCCTTATGAAAAACCACACCTTTTATAGTTGAGAAACCGTCGGGTGGAGTCAGGTGTGAGTGATCATTATTAAATTCCTGACCCTGCCTGACTCTATTAGTGGGATCACTTGAGTTCTTTCTACAGTAGGTGTCACTTACTTTACCCATGTTTTTTCTATGTGTAATCTTTACTGCTATTAGTTGTCTCCTCCTCTTCTCAGTATTTGTTGGAAATGGGGAGGGAGGGAGGAGAGATGGGGTGAGGTGAAAATACCCCATGAAGCCTCAGGGAGAGTTGGATGGGGTATTACTGGGACTGGGGGAATACCATATCTTACCCTTGAATATCCCCCTCACAATCCCTTGTGATGCTCCACAAAGGTGATCCTCCCTGACTTGTCCATCCACAGGGATCCAAAAGTGATGGCCCTTCTCTGGCCACCTGAATGGAAGATCCCAAGGGAGTAGGTGGGAGAATGCCATCAAGTGTCTCACAAGGGGCAAAGATATTTCACCCGGACATGCCATACCATCTGAGCGTAGCGAGGAAGCCCAGGTCAATCAAGGGGAGACCGGTGGGTTTCCCCCCAGGAATCCAGGAATTTTTTTTAAATAATTTGTTAAAATGTTGCATTTTAGAGCATACTTTGAGTGAATAGCCAAACAGTTTGCAATTGGTGCTGGGGGTTCGAGGGGGCAGGCATGGTATTTTTTACTGGCCATCTATGATAGATGTCCAGTGAAAAGATATCATCCCAGTCCCCTGTGCCTCGCAGCGCCTAACTCATGCACTCAATCAAAATGTGTATGTGTGTATTCAAGGTCTTGGTGGACCCTAAGGGGAAAGCATGGTATTTTTTACCGGACATCTATAATAGATGTCCGGTAAAAAAATACCACCCCTGTCCTGTGCGCTCCACAGCAGCTCAGAAGGAGTTCTGGTTTTGGCAGGGGGATAGTTGGCTTGTGCAACAAAGGCATTTTTAAAATACCTGTGTTGTACAACCCTATCCCCCCCAATGAACCAACACAAGCACACACAAACACACACACACATTCACACAGCAAGCACTTTATCATTCACACAGGCACACATTATCATACACTCACTCATAACACAAGCATACACACATCCATACACATAAATAAAGAAACAAATAAAGGAACATAAGCTTGCCTTCTGCGCCGGTCCTGAAGTTTCCTCCCCAGTGCTCCAGCTCCTGCTTCATGAATAGGAATCGGGACAGAGCTGTGGCTGCTGAAACACCCTGCTCCAGCCTGCTCTGTCTGCATATGCGAGGAGGTGCAGGAGCTCCCCCTCACACATACAGACATGCAGTTCCCCAGCCGGCATTTTCAATGAACTATACAAGGCTGGTAAAGTAATGCATCCCCAGCCTTGCATGTCTCATTGAGCATGTGTGGCTGGGGAACTGAACTGTCAAATGAAAACATTGTTACCCTTTGACAGTTCAGCCAGACCAGGAGCACTCCCTCAGCTGAAAAAAGCAGCCGAGGGCTTTCCAGAAGAGGTGGCCTCTCTTCCCGGATGAACCCCCACCCCATCCATGTGTGCAGTTAGTAACATCTAAAAATGGTCTGGGGATTTCTAGGTTATACACAGCTGTTCAAGCTCATACCCCCACATTAAATCAGATAAAGGAGCAGTGGGAAGCGGATTTACAGGGGACCATTGAAGAAAAGAAATGGGCCAGCTATTGTGCGTTATCCAAGAAGGTTTCGCTTAATGCTGGTCTAAGGGTGATTCCATTTAAAATCCTGAACAGGCTACATTATACACCGGCCAAAATCGCAAGGTTTGCACTGGATACCTCTGACGCCTGTCCTAAATGTAATGCTCCCCAAGCTGGATCCTTTCACATGTACTGGGACTGCCCAGCACTGAGGGGATTCTGGAGGGCGGTGGCTGAGCTGCTGGAAGAAATCACTGAGGTGCCCCCCGATTTGACTCCTCAGAAATACTTGTTTGGGGACATTGGCAAGCAATCAGAGAAAATTAGAAGGTTATGTAACATTTTGTGCGCTATTGCCAAAAAATGTATTTTACAGAAATGGAAAAGTTCTCTCCCGCCCACTCTGAACCAATTTCTACAAGAACTGACACATGTCAACGAGTCAGAGGAACAGTTTGTTTTAACCCGACCCTCGGTATGCAGACCCAAGGACATTTGGGGCCCGTTCAGATCCTATCTATGTAAAATGATTACTGATGCTGACTTGTCTTCATAATATTGTTATGTGAAATGTAAAGGATACTTTACTCCTGATTTAACAGTTGAACAGATGTGCTGTGGTGTGACAGCCTATATGTGACCACTAATAAAAAAATGTTTCCATGGGCTGGCACCTCAGCTCCTCCACAATGGGTGAGGGGGAAACTGGGTAGGCACCCCCTTGCCCATTATGAAAGAGACACACATGCCCAGCACTCCCCCTGCACTGCTTTTTCTTTCCCCCATTTTAGAAAAAAAGAAAAAACATTTTTTAATTTAGTTTTTTACACATATCAAGCTGGAGTCTCACTCACCACGGTGGGGTCACAGCCCACAGTTCAAATACCTCTACCCTATAATTACACCACAGGGATTGTTGGTTACTTTTAAATGTGCTCAAAGGCAAGCTTGTGGTGGCAGTGACTTTTTATGATTTTTGCTATATTTTTAGTTAGCTCATTCGCATTTACCACATTTGGCTACTAACTGTTAGCTAGTGTCCTAAGATTGCTTTGCCACAAGGTTTTTTGCTTGCTCTTTGGGCATTTGTTCTTTGGCCTTCTTCCTGCCTTCTCAGGTCAGGAATTCTGTTTGTTGTTCATGCATTTGCCCAGGAAAGCAGTGGCCTTCACAGGCAAGTGCATTCCACATGTGTAAGTGCTCGGGAAGTAGACTCGGATTGCCTGGTTCCAATCCACATACTGGTGCCAGTATGTCAGGTGTGGATGCATGAGTGAGTCCCACCTTGGTCCCCATTGGACCTCTGCTGGTGTGCATGTGTGGGACATATATTTCTATTGGTGGGCTGAGTTTTATCAATCACCTGATTCTACCATAAGCATAGGAGTCCTGCAGCCATTCCAGCAGATCACAAGAGGAGCCAAGTTGAAGGCACAAGTTGTGTTGGCTGTACATGGTATTTGTATGCTGTGTAATGTATCAATTTACAAAGCTGTTATACTGCAGCCTTTCTCTGTAAGAAAAGCTGTTACTGGAAGGGTTTTTACAGCTTTGAAAATTGTTTATTGAAATTTATTTTTGTGTTAATCTGAGATTCGGCTGTGAGCCTCTCAGTGTATGCTGCTCTATTTTTTTTTTTTTTTTTTTTTTTTTTGTTTTAATCAAACAAATGATTTTTACAAATACTTCTCCGTTTGTCGATGTGTCGAAGTTTTATGGGTTCACTGGGAATTTCAGCCAACTCGTGGCCCTTTGAGTTTGACGTCCTATGTTGAGTTAGTTTCTATTTTGTTCAGAGCGAACTGCAGTATTTTAGTAGTCGCGATTTGCCAGGTTGATCTGTCTCCACTAATCATCCTTGACCACCAACATGGTTCGGACTCCAGCGTTAGGTCAGATGTGAAATGTTGCATGTAACTGGACCTGACTTTGCCAGTTTCTGTGCAGTTAAGGAGAAGATGCCTTACTGTTTCTTTTTCGTTTGGTATTTTGCAAAGTCTGCAGTCATTAGTAGCTGTTAAGCCTCTAATAAAATTGATCTCGTTCGTTGGAAGCAGGTTTAGCCTGGCTCGCAAAAGATAGTTTCTTGCTTGCTTGTTCGGAAATTTTTTTACGTAGCCCTGGAGGTCGTTCAATTTTTTTATGTTTGGAGGCAGATGGAGCGTTAGTTTGTTTTCTGAGGCTTTATCCAATGTCCGAATCCAATCAAGATCTTTCAATTTTCTTAGGATCCTTGATGGGTTAGACCGCAGTTCCTCTTCATTACTCTCGATTGATTCCAGTAGTGTCAGCATCCTTTTTTTCCAGCGCTGGAGCGGTTTGTTGGTGCCCTGGTCCAGCTCCCTCTTTATTAACTTAAACAAGAAGGGGCTCGTTGGCATCAGACATTTTCTGTATAGTCTTAGAGAGCTACATTCCACTGACCCTAACAGGGACAGTAAGCTCAGTTCCCTACGAATCGAGGCAACAGGCGTAGAGGAGGGCAGTCCCAGGACGGTTCTCCAGTAGTAGGCTTCGAGTTTGTGCCAGATAGTAATCGGAAGCTGTAACATAGCCTCCACTCCGTATGTAATAGAGGGCACAACTTTGGATTTATAGAAGTTCAAAGCTGGAATCATCGAGAATCGTCCAAATTTTCTATCGATTGCTTTGCCTTTTGTTGCTAGTTTTCTCATTTTTGAAAGGAGCGCTTCCTGCATAGCTAGGTCGTTTTTTGTACTATCCAGAATCACACCTAGATATTTAAAGCTCTGAACTTTTTCAATCGGGCACGAGTTGTAGTACCATTTATTGTTGTCAAATTTCTTCACTGTTCTTTCAAAAACAAGGATTTTTGTCTTTTCCTTGTTTACCTCTAAGTTATTTGTTGTCACGTAGGAGTCAAGATTATCCAGCTGACGTTGCAAGCCCACTGGAGTCTGATCTATCAAGATTAAATCATCCGCATAAAGGAGTCTGCTTATTTTTTGCGCCCCCAGTTTTGGTGGGAAGGATCTTACCATAGGTTCGGTTAGCTGAAAATCTCCAATGTAAGCCAGAAAGATTGCAGGTGCCAGGGGGCATCCTTGTTTAACTCCTCTGTTTGTCGCGATAGCTGTAGTGAGAGATCCTTTACAGTTTAAGCGAATTCTAACCTGTGTGTTCGTATGGAGGGCTTTGATGGGATCCAAGATTTCTTTTGGGCATGCCCAAGCTTCAAGTTTTTCCCATAAGAGTAGTCTATCGACCCTGTCGAAAGCTTGAGTAAAGTCAATGAACGCCAAGTATAGCCTGGAACCTCCTTCCATCATTCTACTTTTGAGAAGGCTCAGTGACAAGATGTTAACGGTTGCTCCCGTGTTCTTCTTGAATCCAGATTGGAAATGGTCGTTGCATGGGGCTTCGTTGGCCCAGGTTTGGAAACGTTTCAGAAGCAGGGAGCCATAGACCTTTCCAATAGGGTCTAATAGGGCTATTGGCCGATAGTTTGCAGGATTGTTTGGATCTCCTTTTTTGTAGATGGGGACTATGATGGCCGACGTCCATGAAGCGGGAATCGTTCTAGAATCCGAGCATCTTGCAAAGACTTCGCTGAGGAATGTTGTCCAGGCCACCGGGTGAGCTTTCAGGTCAATGTTGGTGATGCCCTCTGGTCCCGGAGCTCTTGAGTTTTTTAGCGACATTATTAATTTACAAATTTCATCTTTGTCGTCCAGTCTGGCCCACCTATACACATTTTCTGTGGAAGTGGTAGATTGTCTGTCCGATAGTGATTTAAAGGTTTTTTCTATATGGATTCTCCACGCACTTTCTCCTATTGTGTTTTGGATCTTTCTAGAAGGCATCGATGTTGTAGCGTTTAACAGGGACCAGAATTCTTTGGAGTTCTTTGAACATATAGATTTGATGATTGCCTCAGCGTCTTGTTGATGCATGTTCAGTCTATGGGTTCGAAGCCATGAGCGGTAAGTGATTTTTGCGGCACGTTTTAGACTTTCGGCTTCCACGGAGTTTTGTTTTGATGCGTTTCTCACAATTTTCCGATAGATCCTTCGCTTTTCGACTACTTGGGTGTCGTATTTGTGATTTTTTAACTTTGGTGTCAACTGGGTCTTGGTACTGGGCTTCTCGTATAGTGTAAGTAGGGGACCGTAATCGGTCTTATTGGGGCGTTTCCTAAATTTGAAAGTTTTGTAGTTATCCGTCAGCTCCTTGATGTTTTCTGCTGAAAGACGGAGTCTGTTTCCTTGTCTGTTCGTTTCCAGTTGATAGCCCAAGATCTCCACGGGTTCGGTAGAGGTTTCCCAGGTAACTGATAGCAAATTATGGTCACTGTGTTTCGTTTTAATTACCTCAAAGGTTGAGATCAGATCCAGAAAGGCTCTCGAGGTGAATATGTGATCAATTGTTGAGCTCGTTGCTCCATTTGTCCATGTTGCAGTGCGGTCCAAGTTAGGGAAGACCAGCTCAAGGTTATGCAATTTTCTAGAGTTCATTAAGTTCTGCCATAGCATTCCTCTCTGATCCGCAGGGGTGCAATTTCTTTTAAGTTTTTGCGAGGGAGTAGTTGAATTTAAGTCTCCACAGATTAGTAGATAAGAGATTTGGTAAGTAGCCAGGATATCGTCAATGGCCATTTCCATTTCCTTCATGTATGTTCCAGCTTCTATTTTATCCGGGTTCCAATAGGTGTTTACGATTGCCACCGGCGATGAGTGCGTTTCGTTACCGGTGACTGACTTGTGTGTCCATGTTAGGAGTACCGTCAGTAGAGACTGGTTTGCTGTTAGTGTTTTGTCCATCTTTAATCCATGGCCAATGCGGATTGCTGTCAATAGACCAGATGATGGGCGGCCCTTAATACTCTTTTTCGCCGGGGCTAATGTTATTTCATAGCCATCAAGTCTCGGTGGTTTGGTGAGCCAGGTTTCTTGTAGGCACAGGATATCAAAATCGCCCAAGTTTACATCTCCTGAAACAGTTAGATGGCTAAAGCCTCTAGTATTCCATGATCCAAGTCTTATATTTGTTACTGTTGGTTGCAGCCGTTCCTCGTCGCCCTCAGAAGGGGGTCTTTGTTGCTATGAGGATTTCTTTTCTGTGAGGGCTTTTGGCAGCCATGCCCAGAACCTCGAAATAGGCGTAGATTTAGGTTTCAACTTTTCATCCCTGGCGCCAGGTTGCTGCTCTATTCAAAACAATGGCCTCACTGACAACTGAGCTGAGACAGTTGGCCTCAATACAACTTTCGCAGTAGCCGTGCAGGTAAAACCGGCATGGTGCCGCCGGAGTTCTGATTTTTTCTGGTGCCTGGCTGCACAGAAACACTGGGGGATTACGACACTGGTGTTCCTGGCAGTCAGGCACCGGAAAACTGTAAATCAGCATTCCCATTTCAGTCCCGTAGGACTCAATGGGAATGGGGATGATGGAAGTGCCGGCACCGTTATTAACGGTGCCGGTGTTTCCGGAAAGTCAGCGGGTAGGTGCCATCCTGCCTGCCAGATCAGACCTGGCGGGAGGGACGGTGGCTGCCCAAAGACTCGGAGTGTGCCGGTCCGGGAACAACAGTGCTGGTAGGCTTACAGCACCGTTGTTACCAGACCGGCATGCTCGTAATGAGGCCCAGCGAATTAAGGAGCTGCAACACAATGAAGAGTGTTCTTAAGAAGATAGGAATACTCATTGAGATACAGGATGACTTATTTTCTAGATAAGACATTCCACCGAAAACCACGTTGAAGAGGTAGAATCAAAATGCCATCATAGATTATGTTTTTGTTAAATCAAGTATGTTTAATATCATGGAAGATTTCCAATTCATACCTCAATTAAACAGTGATCATGAACTGCTGGAAATGAAATGGTCGTGTCCAATTTCTCCACCTTTACCTTATCAAATATACCTCGACTTGAGCTCACGGGAGGTTGCAATAGATTTTGTTGGTCTCCACAACAATTGTATGCTTTTGAGCAATTCTTGCAAGCTAACACACGAGAACTCAATTCTGATATTACATTGATGGATGGTCTCTATGTTGCTGTAATGTCATTATTCAAATTGCATTTGTCATCTAACCAAAGACCAATATATAGACACAAACATGTTTTTGATCGAGATGTAGTCTCAAAGAAATCAGAATTGCGCAAGCTCATAAGGTAATCAGCTCATTTGCCATTCTTGGTTAAGCACAAGGTGATACGAGTGTGTAAGATGAGGTTTACAAACTGGCACAAAGCATAGAGTCATTATGTATCAGAAAGAAACAGAGCTGATGTTATCAACTATGGCATCTAAGAACAGTGCTGAACCAGTCGGCTCAAAATTCTATTGACTCTAAACATTGGACAGTGGCTGATAACATGTGCTTTGATAAATCTGACATACTTACTCAAATTAGCAAGCTAAGCACCTCTTGTGCACCTGGTCCTGACGGCCTAAATAACTACATGCTTAAATCTCAACCAGAAGAATGGGCAACAATCCTCTATGTCATATTTTCTACCGTGGTTAGAGAAAGGCAGATTCCCCCTACATGTAAGAAGTCCATTCTGGTCGTATCTTCAAAAAGGGCAATTGTGATCAAGCAGATAACTATCCTACAATTGCCCTCTAGGACATTCCATGAAAGATATTCACAAGATTAATATTAAAGGACTTCTCCCTGTGGGTGAAAGAGGCAAATGTCTTTGACACACAACAAACAAGTTTTGTAACAGCGTTGCGAACAGCAATACGTCTGCTTGCAATTTGGTTAATCAAAAGTTATGGTTTTCAAACAAAACAGCCAATATATATGCCTTTTATTGATTTCAAGGCTGCTTTTGACTCATTCTCAAGAGAACTCCTTTTTGAAAAACTTAAGAAAGCGACTTGCCCTCCTTATATGCAAGCTTAGCTAGCCCAATTTCATACAAACACCACAATACAAGTTTGTCTGTCTATAGACTGATATCTTTCCGAGCCCATTGCCATGCACTGTGGTTTAAAACAAGGTTGTATGTTGGCCTCCTAATTATTTAATTTTGTTATTGCTGATGTGTTGCACTCTTTAAAATCAGTACTTTCTGATCCACCAAAAATTGGTGCGCATCAGCTGACATGCCGACGATCTAGTCCTATTTTCTAAAACACCTAGAGGTCTACAAAATGTATTATCAGCATTAAGAGTCTACGTGGATCAAAATCAACTAACCATGAATCTATCAAAAACTTAAATTCGGATTTCTGGTACAACACAGAAAATGTATACAACTAAATATTACTGGCATATGCAATGGTCAAGAATTGAAAAAGTAAATGAGTATTGACATTTGGCCTTAAACACCAATAATCATCGTTCCAACCTACCATATAAGATGGAATCAGAGAAGAAAGCTCAAACAACAGCTGTTCAAGCTAGGATAGTCCTTAAAAAATATGGACAATTTTATTTAGATCCGGTTATAAGATATGTGTGTAGAAGGTAGCTCCAACAATAACATATGGCGCTGAAACCAGAGCACATCAAGATGAAAATTTTTCGACAGAGCTAGAAGGCACATTTTGGAATAAACACTGTCTCTGCCAACAAGTCAACCTATGTGCGTCGTTTGGCATGAACTTGGCTTACTCTCTGTGTGTACAATATGCACTTGGAAAATGCTGAATCTATACAAAATATGTGTTATCAGTGAGGCCAAAGCGTCTCTGCCGTCATTCTTAGCATTTTATTTTAAATCTGGCACAGTGAAAAAGTTTGAGCCTTGGAAAAAGCACATTACAAACATAATGATGGATGCAGGAATCTCATTAAACATAATAATAACTGACCTTGCATGAGCAAAAGAAAATAAACCATAGGAATTCGACTGGATTACAACACCTCAACAGTGCTCAGAGCACACATACTTCAATATTCAAAATGTTCTGTCCAAACCATTGAATAATCCAGAATGATATCTAATCAAATTTCTGAACTCGAGATTCAGAATGATGTTCCTACGATTAAGACTCGACATTTGCCCAACATGTGAGGTAGTTGGTATAAGAGTGAGAGCTATCTCTTTGTGTAGATTTTGTAGATTTTCCAAGAATCAGGTGGAACCTGAGACACTTAAACATCTTAATGTATTCTCTCCGGTGCTGCATAAAAAAAAATATTGTCTGGAGCATATATATTATGGCTTCAGCTTTGTCACTCATGGCATGCTATGGAACAGCATTTCTAGCAGAGAATGAAATGATGTTATCTTTGCAACTATGATTTTTATTAAATCACTCAGACTCGTAGAGAGTATCTAGGAACTTGGTCATTAATGTTGACACATCAATGCATCATTATTCACTTCTGTTATAATCACTTACATATACAAACATGGCAATACGTTAATTCCATCTGATGATTCTAAATCAGTAATGTGCGATTTAACTGTGTTGGGCTGCATGAGGTGAACATTCAAGTGATAAATGCTACCAGAGTCAACAAAACTGTAAATATCAAAAATGTTGGGTTTAGTGATGAGCTCTGTCAATGCAGTATGAGGTTGTGAACATTGTTGATAGGAAATACAAAGATAATACATACAAATGTGCAATGACACTTCTAGTGCATTTTAATTAATTCACATATGTTGTCTGAATACATGTTTTAAGTTCGAAATGCACTATATTTTTTTATAAATGTTTTATGATTGATGTCATATTATGCATATAATCATGTCAAAACACGTTTCTTTTTTATACTATGAAAACAACGAAAATTGTACATGTTTTAAATACTGAAAGGGTGCAAGTCAACCATAACAATAAAACAAAAACAAATAATCCTGTGAATAGGGCCCTTGGTGTCTAAACACCACACTCTGGAGGTCTTGCTCAAATAGCAAAACAATCAAAAGGTAGTAGTCAAAGCTGGCTGTAACGAGAAGACTTGCAAGCATTCCACTTCCTTACATTCCTCAACCCTCTGGAACTCAATCCGAGCAGAGTATCAAAATGCCGCCACCATCCTCCAGTTCTGTAAAACACTAAAACATGGCCCTCTCAACAATACCAGTACGACAAACAGAAGTCCTTCTTTCCCACTTCAAACAGTATAGTAATCTATATATATAAAACACGTTGTGTTGGTTTGTGGGTTTATATGTGACCTATCGAGCCAGAAATAGTTGCATTAATTTGGCTATGAAATAAAGAATATGCCATACAAAATTCATGACACCAGACCTCACTGTTCAGGAAGAATTACGTCCACAAGAATACCACCTACAAACCCACAAACAAACAGTACTTTGTTTTATATATATGATATGATATTTTATTTGTATCGCGGTCATACACAAGTGTTTCAGGGAGCGACGAGGCAAGGGAAGAATGGAAGACAAACCAAAGATCTTACTAGGCCCAATGACATTGAGAACATGCAAGTGCAAGGGAGAGGGAAGGGGGAACGTGCAAGAAAGAGGGGAGACATGTAAAGTTATGATCAAGGGATACAAAAATACAAAAAGGTAGTGCAGGCAGCAAGGTGGCAAGTGTAGGTTTTGAGTCAGACAGGGGGTGTCTGGAAAGTGCAGCTAAAGGGGCTGTAGGGTAACAGATACAGACCCAAGTGCAAAGCTTGCCAGGGGCAGTGCTGGTGAGTGGCTGTGTGGGCATGGAACTGGGCCCGAAATCAGAGGGTAAACCAGGTGCACTGTGCCAAAGAAAACAAATCAGCAGGGTAGAGGGAGAGCGAGGGCAGAAGCAAAGAGGGAGTTTTTGAGATGCTTCTGTAACTACAGATAGTCTTCATCAAGTTTCAGAGTTGCATGGAGGCTGTTCCAGAGGGTGCCCCTGCTGAGGAAAGAGATCTACCCCCAACTCATTGCTTGGAGAAGCGACTGACCCTGAGGGAGTTGGAGGTGTAGAAGCAAAGAGCTAGAGTAGAAAGATATTTACGGAGGGAAAATTGAAGGTATTTTTGACCCAGGATCCATAAAGGCCTGTGGACAATGCAAAGGGTCTTGAATGTAATCCTTCCAGGCACTGGAAGCCAATGAAGAGATTTCAGGGCTGGAAAGATACGATCCCTGGGCTTGAGGACAAGGACATGTGTCGCAGTCCTGTTCTGGATGAGTTGCAGAGGGCTGGGAGTATAGGCAGGCACATTTAGAAAGAGGCTGTCGCAGTAGTCCAGCCTGGAGAGAACCCGAGCTTACAAACAGCAAGCTTCTGGGGGAAGGAGAGGAAAGAAAGAAAACCATTGAGGAGGTGAAGTTGGTAATTGCACTTCTTAGAGATGTCAGAGAAGTGAGGAGAAAAGGAGAGTGTGGAGTCGAAGATGACCCTGAGGTTCTCAGCTTCACAGGTGAGTGCAGGAGGAGAGCCAACAGAGGCCGGCAAGAGAGTGACAGGAAAGGAGGGTTCAGGTGTGCCGATGAGGAGAATCTCCATCTTACTGGCATTAAGGAAGAGATCATTGGAGGCAAACCACTCCTGCATGGCAGAAAGGCAGTCGGAGATGAGAGAAGGGGAAGTGGTGGCAGAGGGAAGCCTGAAAATGAGCTGAGTGTCATCCGCATAGCACTGAAAATTGGAACAGGGAGCGGCAATGCAGTAAGCAAGGAGAAACAGTTATTGGTTGAAAAGCCAGGGAGAGAGGTTAGACCCCTGGGGAACACCACAGGTACAAAGTGAGATATAGGAAAGGTAGCACCCAAGTTGGTCATGGGAGGGTCTATCAGAGAGGAAAGAGGTCAGCCAAGTCAGGGCCTGACCAGTTATACCTAGGTTATCGCAGAGACGGTTGAGCAGGGTTGCATGGTTGACCATGTCAAAGGCAGAATAGAGATCGAGTAGGATGAGGACAGAAGGGATGTTAGAGTCAAGGTTGGAGAGCAGGTCTTCATATATGTTCAGGAGTGTAGTTTCCATGCTTCTGGCAGCTCTAAAGCCAGGTTGATGGTCATGGAGACAACCAACAGAATCAGGGTGAACATTAAGCTGTGAGATGGACAGCTTTTCCAGGAGTTTGCCCAGGAAAGTAGTGATGGAGTTTGGACGGCCGAGGTCGGCTGTCGGTTTCTTCAAAAGGGGGTCCACAAGAGAGTGCTTCAGAGAGCAGAGGAAGGCTCCGGAGGCAAAGGAGTGGTTGCAGAAGTCGGCCAGAGCACGAGCAAGGTTGTCAATGTGGTCCTTGATGGTTTTAGATGAACAGGGAAGAACTTGTTTTGACAAGACTTTCATAGATCAGACTTGTCTAGAAACCTTGTCTGGGGAGAAAAGAGGAATGGAAGAGAAGGAGGGAGGGAGTAGCTGCAGGAGGGTCGGAATTTGCAGCGACAGAAGGGGGTAGAGGTGGAGAGGATGACAGGGTGGACAGGTTGTCCTGGGTTTTTTATATGAAGTGAGAGGCAAGGGAATTTCAGAATGCCTGGGAGGCAACAGAAGAGGTAGAGACTGCAGCAGGGTTGGCCAGCTCATTGCAGATTTTAAAAAAGTTTGGCCAAGTAGTTAATTGCCACACAGATGTGTTCACGGATGTGTTCTCTAATTTTGGTTTGGAAAAGGAGCCAGTATTTCCTTTGGAGAAGGAGGCAGGCCCGTTTGTCAGAGGATGAACAGGAAGCATGCCATTTCCTCTCAGTGCCCCTACACTCTCGTTTAAGGGTAGCTAGGTCAGAATCATGCCAGGAGTTGCACTTGGCATTGGGCTTCAAGTGGATCCTTATAACAGGGGCAAGCACATCAGGAGTATCAGAGATAGAAGAGTAGAGCATGGAAAGGGCTGAGTCAGGGTGAGAGTCTGCAAGAGTAGGAGGAGGGGTAGAGAAAGTGGCGGCAAAAGCCTCAACTGACACGCGCTTCAGGGGTCAGATGACAGAGAAGGTAGGTGACAGTGTTGGAGTTGGCTTGGCCTGAGGGCTAGAGAGTGAGAGATGGCGGAGGGAGTGATCACTCCAGGAGAGAGGAATGGTCAGAAGGATGGAGAGTGGGAGGTTGGAGGGGATCAGAACATAAAGCGTGTGCTCTGCGGAGTGAGTCGGACCAGAGGGGTGAATAGAAAGAGAGAGAATCACAGAGGTCACAAAAGAGTCCAGAGAAGGAGCAGGGAGTATCCAGATGGATGTTGAGTGGTCAAGGCCAGGAGGGTGGTGGAGAGGTCTGCCCACTCAGAGAGGAAGGATGTGATCTGACCAGTTAGCCAATAGATTATACCCATGGTAATAGAGTGGCCGGGGGGGGGGGGGCTGCAGACAAGGCATTCAATGGGGCACTAGGTCTGCATAGGAATGGCAGAGTCAGGAATCCACTCAGGGAAGATCAGGGCTACTCCCCCTCCAGACAGGGTGGATCTGGGTGCAGAGAGGCTCTTATAGCCATCAAGGAGGAGAGTGTCAACACTCTTGACAGAGCTGGCCGTGAACCATGTCTCAGTGAGACTGAGGACATCAAGGTCAAGTTCTTCCAGGAGGCAACAGATGTCAGAGGAGTGTTTGACACCTTAGCGGGAGTTAAAAGTGGCAATGTGGAGAAGTCTGGCATCATTGGAGTACTTCCGGAGAGGGGCACAAATCAGAGGTATGCCCTGCAGAGGTGTAGAAGGAGGCAAGGGGAAGGTAGCCAAGGTGGAGGCAAGGAAGCAGTGGAAGGGAGAGAGTGGGCAGCAGGAGATGAAAGGAAGTTGATGAGGCTTGGAATGCACCTGTCAAAGAGAAGGAGGTTGGCCTGAGGGCCTTGGACCAAGACAGTGCCATTCAGGTAGACATTAATGATGATCTTAGAGGAGTTAAAGGGGGCCAGGAGCGTCTCCCAATGGGAGCCACCATTAAGGGGAGAGGAGGAGAAAGAAGAGAGCACAGGGACCATAGTGAGAGTCCATCGGTCTGCCGAGGGAGCGACAAAGAGGATGTCAGTAAGGGTCTGTCTGGAGGAAGTGCTGGTTTAATTGTCAGCGACAGGGAGACCAGGGTTAGAGACCAAGATGTCCTTTTTGAATTTCTTCCTGTCAGACTTAGTGAGAAGGGAAGAATAGTTAATGGAGAAACAGTTAGCAAAGCTAGGAGAAACAGAGAGCACCATGCGTGAAGCAGAGAAATAGGAGGGAACCACAGGGGTAGGAACAGGATGGGAACAGCTGGCAGAGTAGCACAATGCAGTCACTGCGTCAAACCAAGTTCAAGAGAGAAGAGCACAGCAAGCAGTACAACCACACGGCCAGAGTCTGAATTCAAAATTGCAGTAGCAGTCAAAAACACAGCTAGATTCAAAATAGCAGTAGCAGGCAAAAACACAGCTAGATTCAGAATTGCAGGCAATAGGTTCAAATCACAGGCTGTAAGAGTGGAATGGAGAGAAGGGGGAAGGCAGAGGGTTAGGAGAGTGAAGGGTTGGAGGAGACTAACCCATTTCTGTGGTGGAAAAATGTCACAGTAGTCCAGGGTCCTCAGAAATGTGTGGGTGAGGCATGATATGTGCCCCCGTGAGGGGGTGCAGAAAGTCCACTCACAGCAAACCGGTAGCAGACAGGCAACAGAAAAAGGCCTTTGTTGTGGGCCTTAGTTGCTGGTGCCTGCTCCCACCTCCCAGTGCCCTGATTGTGCAATGAGGTAGTCTGTGCAAATCACAAGGGGCCATGCTGTAAGCACAAAGAAGAGCCACCAGATGGTAAAAACGGAGCATTAATCTTTAAAGAAAGCAAAATCAGGGCTAAGACACAGCATAAAGCACCAAAAGCACTGTGCTCCTCAGTAATTCTAAACTCAAGGGTTGAGGATGCAGGGGCAACACAGCCACGTGCTGTGAAAGCATCCAGATATCAACCAGGAATTAAAACGGGCCGCGTCTGTCATGCCCCTGATTGAGGAACAGCAAAGTTCTGAAATTCTTTCCAGCAATTCTGGAAATGCAGGTAAGGGTGGAAAATGTAGTGAGAGAGCATTTCAGGCCTACCTTAAAGTGGAGCTGGTAGGAAGCCCACATCTCTGCAGCAACATTGTGTAGAAAATATAGATATAAGAAGCGGAGGCAGGACCAGCCAGGCAATTACAGGCCCATTTCGCACCCCGATGCATCAGGGAAAATCGTTGCCCAGGTTATCCTCCAGCAATTTCTTGAGTGTGTGGAATCTAAGGGCCTTATCTCCCACCTCCAAGCTGGGTTACACCAGGGGATGAGTACAGTGGACCAGTATTTGCGCCTCCATATGATTCTAAACAAATAATGTGTCCTAAAAAAGATGCAAGGGTACGCAGTATTCATAAGCCTCCAGATGGCTTTCGATAGCGACCCTAGAGAACTGCTTTGGCAGGTTCTGTTGAAGCATGAGGTCCCATATCATCTGTTGGCAGTGATCATTCAATTATACTCATGTAATACTGCTGTAGGGAGATGGAGTCCAGTGGGAGTGACTACGAGCCAGTTTCCAGTTAACAGAGGCATGCATCAAGGATGCGTTCTTGTCCCACTTCTGTTTGCTCTTTTTATTAACATGATTATTCTGGCTCTGTTGGAAGATTGCCAGGGTGCAAACTTGGACCCACCAAAACTAGGCATGTATCATTTCCCAGCCGGACTTTTTGCGGACGATTCAGTTCTGTTGGCCTTATCTCCAATGGGCATCAAATGAAGTTTGGAGCATTTTGTGTTTAAGTGCACCCAGATGGGCATTACCCTTAACAGGAGTAAGACCAAGGTCATGGTGTTTCGACCAAAGAAATCTGGGGTAACAACATTGGGGTTGCAAGTAGAAGTGACAGCTCTGGAACAGGTTACCCATTATGATTAACTTGGGGTAAGATTTTCCGATAATGGTACCTGGGCAGGTCAAATTACAAAATCTCAGTCCATTTTGGAAAACAAATAGTGGTGGCCTGAGGAGGTTTTTTGCTTCACATGGTGACCTGTCGGTTTTACCTGCTCTTGACATTTATACCATTCAGGTCAAGTTGGCTTTACTGATTGGAGCCGAGATATGAGGCTATTCCAATTGCTCTAATTTGGGGGTGGCTTATCACATTTTATAAGAGGTTCCTTAGACTGCCATATAGTACCCTAATTGCCCAACTAATGATGGAGTGTGGTTTGGTCCCTGTAGTTTGCCAACAAATGTGGAAACTGTTTTATACTGGGTCAGGTTATGTAGCGCCCCGAATCTTGGCAAATATTGGGAAGCTCTTACCAACCTGTTGAACTGTCTCAGTGTTTATTCTCTTCCTTGGTCGTGCCATGTACAGTGACAACTTGCTGTGGCTGGTTTGGACGATCTTTGAAATAACCCTTTAGTCATGCCCACTGGTTAAAAAATTGTCGTGAAGCGGTTTGCCAGGTATAACACCCAGGAACATTTTGTTTGTTTGTGCCTAAAATTGAAGTTTGGACACGATTATCTCCTCTCGAAATCTACCTTGAAGGGAGAACTCTATTTGGATCTTATTTCACCTGCCTATGCTTGCACTCTGTTTATTACATTTAGAATGGGCACTCTACAGGAGGCAGTATTCACTTGTGGTGGGAGGGGGGAGAGGGTTATCATCAGTCTGCCCAGCGTGTGGCCTAGCCTCTCAATCAGCTTTCCCTGTTATTTTGTGAACATGTACTTAATTACATTGTTTAAGAGAGAATGTGTTGGAAGCAGTCAAGAAGCAGTTGCCCTAAATCGGTCCACAGCATTTATTTTGTTGTTAAATATATACATATCGGGTTTTGCTACGTAGGAAGATTGTATTCAACCTTTGATTGTATTTTTAATGGTGAGAGTTTTTTAATTACATTTTATGTGAATCATTCTGAAGGTTGTTGTATTCCCCTTTGTGAACTATGTAATGAATTGTGTATACTGATGGTAAAATTTGACGAATAAAGCATTGTTTGACTCACTGACTGACTGAAATGTTGCCAATGCTGTGTTCATAAGCTTAACAGCATTGGAAAGAAAATTAGTTTCACAGTCATTAAATACATGAATCACTGCTGCATGTAATTATGATCGCAAAGAAGGACACAGACACTTCAAATACTTTCTGCAACATTTCCCAAGTGCAAACAAGATATAATGTTGCTGGTGAACATTCCTCTGGAAGCATGTTTCTCCATTCAGGAGTCACATGGATCAAACCATTATCTCCAAACTGAAACTTCATTGGGTGAAGACAGCAATTTAAAATTGTACTGGTGCACAGTATTTATTTTAACATTTGAAGAAATAAAGGGATACCCAGAGGTTTTATCAGTAGCAGATGTGCACGCTGAGGGAAACGAGATAATGAATCCCTCCCATAATGTATTATGCACACCCAGAGATAGGGAAATAATTTCCAAGATGTTGGTAGGTGACATATAGACTTGGGTCAGCCTCTCACCCCCAATGTAAGTCTAGGTCAGCCCAGAGCTGCACATAATCACAGCCCTACCCTACTTATACGACATAGGTGTTGAATGTCACCAAGAGCCCACACCTAGGTTAAGAACACACACATTGTCCATTAGTGGGGGTTGTTGTTGCAGCAAGTATGAGTTTGAAAGTGGTTAGCAAAGATAGAAGATTGAAGACAGTGTGAGGTGGAGGACAGAGTAGTTTGGAGAGGCAGAGGAGTAGAGGGTAAAGAAGGGAAGAGGCTGGTTGGAAGAGGCTGAACATCTTGAGGAGGTTCTTGGAATATTACGGTAGGCGGTTGGAGAAATCAACAAGAATAAGTTGGAAAATCGTGTGGAAAGGGCTGGTACAGTAGAGGAGTTGGTTGGATTGATTGAGAAGGAGGCAGGAGGTTGGTAGACTGTAGGAGGTGATTTTTAAACATCTGTAGAAAGTGGTAAGAGTAAGACATCAGGAGGCAGTGATAGAAGAGATACATAAGTTGGAGCTTGTAGGTGAGAGTTATTGAGTGGAAGTGTGTAGTATCCTGCATCATGCATTGTGATGCCCGTTCCAGAATGGGAATGCAGGAGTCGGAATTGAAGGCTGGAGGCAAAAAAGTCAGCGGATGGTGAGAGGTGAAGAAGGAGCTCCAGGTGTTACTCTGTTCATATCCCCTTAATTATATGTATTTCCTTATGTAAATAAAGGTGAGTTCCTACCTTTCACACCGCATGTATACTTCGAGTGGCGGCGAGGTCTCTTTGACCGCATCGGTGACTGGGTTGAGAAGAGAGTACTTCAAAGTGGTGAGAAAGGGACATCAACAGGTGGAGGTGGTAGGAGAGAAATAAAGAGGTGGTTAGTGCCAGCTTAAAAGAGGTGGTAGGAGAAATATAGCATGAGGATGTTGGTGGGCATCAAGAGGAGATAGTATGGAGATGGAGGGTGCATGTGTAGCCAAGAACAGAGAGTTGCACGAAGACAGGAACTGAATGAGAAAGCTGAGGAAACTTAACCAGCAGAAAAAAAAAACGCCAGACAACTTAGGCAGGTTCTGGCAATCATGGTCAGCCCCAGGTGGGACCAGAAGGTGAATGATAAGAGAGGTTATCTCAGCAGTAGACATGGGTTCAACTGAGGTGCTACAGAAAAGAATATACCTAAATGACATCTAACATCTCTCACAGCATACCTCGTGGATGCCTGAACCAACTGACGTGTCTTTGGATGGAATATGCTGCTGATTTAGTCTTGGAGTTTGGGACCTGTAACACCCATGGAAGTGATGAGGGTGATGAAACCCCCTGTGGACACCGGAAGAATTGAGCAGGACTGGTTGTGGACCAACAAATGCTGCTGAGGCTCACTAACGGCTTGACTGCTTAAGTATCCTGTAATATTGAATTGGAACAACACCATGAATTGTATGTTGGCCCATTATGTACATGTTACCCTAAATAAAATGAGAGAAAAGTTACAATTTTTGTTTTGGCACATTTCTTAGTTCCAAATCCTTTGTGACAGCACTACACGATAAAATGCACCAGAGGATGACTGGTGTGATCAATGTCTCATTAAATGTTTACAGGCTGCCTAGCGACTTGTGAATTCAGTCTAATCAATTTTTTTTCAGGAGAGCACCAATTACTTTACCGGCAGGTCTTCCTATACATTCTAGACAGTTCTGCTACTCCAGGCCTGTAACCTCACAGAATGACATCCCTCAGCCTACTATCGACCACCCATTGGGCCAGAGCCCAATCATTCTCAAATCGCCACACTTAATTAGTAAAATGCTGTTCTTTCATTGATTAAATATAGTGGTATGCACTTGTGCATATTGTAATAACACAACATGCGCTCCTCTCTTGCATTTTAAAGTGCATCAGAATGCCAAGACAATTTAAAGCATTTGTGCATTTTGTAGGGTGTGGAGAACACCAAGGCAATGAGAATCATGTGTCTCTTTTGCATGACTGTATTCTGGAAGCAGTGTAAATGACACTGCACCACTGCAATGGTAATACAGTCCATCTGACAGTGAAAATGCTGACTAGTGATAAAGGTACACTTTGTATGGCCATCTATAGATACAGGGTCACCTTTCCCCATACCCTTCATCTAAAAAGCCCAGGATAACAGCCACATAAGACTATTCACCAGCAGGATACATTGTCTATGGGAAGGTTTGACTGCAAGTTACACAGAAGAATTGATCTGTAGTAGAAAGTACAAAGTTGTCTTTGTGGTTGCTGACAATGACTCTGACTTAACTGTCCTGAGGATAGGCAGCAAAACCATGCATATGGCCTGCTTTTCCCATTTCCTCCATCTTGTGGTGACCTACTTCATATGCCAGTATCCACCACCTCATGGGATGGCAACTGTGGCCTAGAAGATCTGTGCCCACTTCAGCCAATTCTACTGTGCACAAAACATGTTAGAAAAAAAACTGCAGCCATGCTACAAACTCATTTGAATCCAGATGTGAAATGCAAAGACAACATGGTGGAAATCAATCTTACATATGCTGGAGCATCTTTAAGAAAAGTGCAATTCAGTAACAGACTACTACAAAAGCCAGAGCCGCCAATTGAATTCTGATTTCCTAGCACCTGCACAGAAGAAAACGTTGCAAAATATTTATTCTTTATTGCATATTTTTTAAGAGGCCGATCAGCATGTTAGCCTGTATGCAGCAGGGCAACTGGCCATGAAACTGCTCCCAGTCAATCACAGGACTAACACATTGCTGTGGTAAGGATATTTAAAGTCAAAGGGGCAACTTTGAAATAGCATAAGCCTATGAAAAAGGCAAGAGGTTGTCATTTGCAAGAGGATGGTCTGTCCATGACTAAGGGTTCACTATCGAGGCATTTAAAAGCCTAGATAAAACAGGAAGAAAGAGTGAAAGATCAGATATCAACAACCCAGTACAGGATTTAACCGCTGCAAGCATTCTCCTCAACTTCTGAGACTAGTGCAGGGGGAAACAAAAATAGCTTTCATAGTGGAAAAATTAAGGACACTCGAGGAAAGACGCCTCCCCCAGTCTTGCATGCTGTATATATCAGGATCCCCACAATAAATCAGCAGGTCCTAACAGACCAGATTATTGAATCCCATGTTCTCTATATACGTCAACTGGTAAGTGGGGGAAATCCATTGCAATTCTTGCTTGTCAAACTGTCAGTCTGGCCAGCCACATGCACTTAATCATTTAACTTTGGAAATCTAAATCTTCCTCCAAGCACATATTGTGAATGGGTAGCAGCCCACAGAGACACTCTATGCTATCCAACAGTCCTTTGTCACTGCCTCCCTCAGAGGGTACTGCAGGCACAGAATTTGAGCTCTCCGAGCATATCCCGGTGCCAAACCTTACAGTGCTGTCGAATTCATCTGGTGAAGAATACACGTTTCTTTGGGTTGCCTCATGTTTCAGTAGAGGCTACAAATATACTATGCAGTCCTCCCCTTGAATTACAATCCTTCTAGCTGGTTTAGCTCCTGAACATGACGTGATGGTAAATTCTAACAGATGTGTTGTTTCACAAGGCAATAACTTCAAATATTAATTTGTAAGGGCTTAAACAAGGGTCATGGATCAGTCCAAGCAATTCTGTGAATGTAGCATGTTTATTAATTCATAATAAACTGAAAATCTATCAACATATGCATATTAAACAAGGGCAATATAACATGTTCAATCATGTACAGCATTAAGAGAATATTGTGCAAAAATGGTGGATAGAAAGTACAATTATGCATAAAGTGCAACTCAGCATTCACTACTGGGCAACATTAAATAGTACACTGTTTTTCTTTTTGTTTCCCATGTCCCCATCTAAAAGCACATATTATTTAAATACCAATGCATTTTCAAGAGAACTTATTCATTACAGTCATCGTTTGAAGTTATTGCCTCATGAGACACCGCTTCTGATAGAATGTACTGTTATTGCTCCCAGGTGTATGCGATGAAAGGGGATTCCCACACATAGTTTAGTGTCCATGACTAGATGGACCATGTCTTAGGTGGGAATTCCCCTTGATTGGCCTTACTCCTTGCAAGGAAAGGATGAGCCTGCTCCCCCCCTCTTCAAATTCAACCAATGGTGTAGATGCTCAATCACCTCAACCAAACCCAGAGGCTGTGCAACATCACAGCCTTCTCTGCCCTTTCCTCTTCAGTCCTTCAGTCTCCTGCAGCTTTGCCACAACCGCACAACTTCAACGTTCATATACTGGTAAACACTTCTTAGGAACGTGTTGAGTGCCTCTGAAGCTACCATAATCTCACCTTGATTGGTAGCTATATCAACCCCTTTCCCTGTTGCTCCCCAGCTTCTTCAATCACCTCTGCCCAAAGGATCCCTGCTCTGACATTTCCAACTCCAAAGGATCAGTCTCTACTACCTGCACTGCCTCAGGTTCTGTCTATCCCTTCTGATGCTCGATTAGCCCCTCCTCAAGCACAGTCTGACCCTCCTATATCACTGTATCCCCCCAAGCTCTTTCTCCTCCTCATGGCTGTGTACCTCAACCTTGAACACAGTGGTTGATGGGTAATTTAGCCCCTATCTACTGATCGAGATTCTGCAGGAACCCTTCCATCTGGACAGGGTGTGAAATCCCCAGTTTTTGTGCTATTATTAAATAATATAATGAAGCTGGTAATTCCATCTTAGAAAGGGTGGTCTTCTTTACAGACACCCATTTCATAAAGCTCTGTGCCAAAAGCATAGTGTGCACCAGTTGCTGTTTTATCATTCTCCTTGAACTGCATCCTCTGTTCTTCAGTGGCACAAAGCAGGTTCAGAGGTTGCAGGTGCCCCGTTTGACAGGAGCTGTGACAGTAAAGTCACTGAAGACTGAGGCTGCATTTACATCTGTACCACTGATCCAAAGTAGAATAATAATGATAAATGATTGCTGGGTCTCACGATAATCTTGAAAGACAATTAAGGCATAACTTTGTATGTGTATGTTTGATTATAGTTTATATAATTATTGAAGCCATATCAGATTTCAAGTGTACTCATGTCAATAAACAGTGATCTGAGGATAGCAAAGGGGAAACACGCTGGTCTTGGAAGAAAGATCACGCAGAGCAGCAGAGGTTTGAATCCCAAATCCGTGCTTAGAAAAGAAACGGAACTGAGGTACGGTATTCGGTATGTTATAAAAAATAAAAAAGAAGAAATACTGCGAGCCCAGGACAGGCATTGTCTCTGCTGGACCTGTCTCCTTTGTTAGGTCTGGTGGACTTCTCCAGCCCTGGAACCTCCCAGCAGGAGCGACTTGTGGACCAACCTTCAACATAGCACACCCAAAACAAAATTCCCACTCTCAAGTCAGGATCTTACATGCCAAAGGGCCTTAGGAAGTGGATGATGTTAGAACATCCAGGCAGAGTAGAAAGTCTGGTGGAGAAGTGCCTGCAGCTTGGTTTTCTGTCTCCTACACTTCCCTGAGAGATAAACACTGCATGTATTATGCAAGAAGGCTAAAGTCATTTTTTACCTCGACAGAGATTGGAACTCTTAAAGCACTCTTGCTTTTACTTTATCCCGAATTACCTTTTGCATTTAAAAGGAAGGCGTCCCCCACTAATTTCATGGAACTTCAAGGAATTTACAAATAATTTGCACCCTGTTGAGAAAGCAGTTCTTTCCAAAGTCCTCCATGTGTGAGATGAAGGCATGTTTTCCCAGGGCACATTGACTTATGTCACTTCCAGCTACACTGGCAGTCTAGACCCTCACTGGAGGGAAAGGAATCCTGCAGGTGCTTGCTAGCCTCCTCTGGGTTCTGACTGAAGAGATCAAGGATCAATCCTGTCCCTGAGCCCATGGATTAGGACTCACAATACCAGAAGAATCAAAGGAGCTATTGCCCTGCATTCTACACCATCAAAACATCATTGAATCAGAGTCAAACTCCATTGAACCACCAGGACCTGCAATGCTGCTTTTGCACTTCTTTGAGCCTTCTTCCAACTGCTCGTCCTACATTTGGGGAACCACCTCCACTCCGCATTATAACAAGTAGAACATACCACCTCTTCAGCTTGAAAAAACGGCTTGCAGCTATGGACAACTTTGAAGTGATGCCTGTTTGAACATCGCTTTGGACCATCAGAATCAGGGTTTGAACTGCACAGACCTGTACTCGAACCACTGGAAGCATCACGTTACTCATCAATGTTGCTCACATTCTCAAAACAACTCATCTTTCGAACCGACCCTGATGAGCCCACTACACTGTGTGTACGCTACCTTGGAACCACACTTAGCAAATGCTTCAAACTGGTTCAATGCCAGCTCACCCTTTCAACCTGAAAAGAAAGCATCCCGATAGTCTGGCTTGGAACCTTTGAGAAAGGCTCTGTTGAGAGGCTCAAGGCCCCTTGGTCCATTTCTGGAACCTTGGTACGTGCTAAGTCAACCATTTGCAATGTTATCAACCAGACCTTTTCTTTTTGGTGACATTCAATTGTGATTATTGCCATTCACCCATACTACATTTTCCAGAGGGCTTGCACCATCTACATTCTGCATATTTGGTGCTCGTTCCACAAGAGTGGTATTTCGTAGTATTTATATCGACTATTATTGCATATTGGTGTGTTTAATTAAACTATATATATTTGTTATAGAAGTTTGATTGGACATTGCTTTATATTGGAATGTTTTTCTATTGCCGTTTGTATTTCTACTGTAATCACATTCAAACATCTCTCTCTCTCTCTCTCTCTCTCTCTCTCTCTCTCTCTCTCTCGCGTGCTATATATATATATATATATATATGTGTATATATATATATATATATATATATATATATATATATATATATATATATATATTACGCAAATTCTTCATGAGTAATACCATCAAACAAAAACAAAGAATCGCCCAAGTTGGGCGGACTGAATTAACGAAGTCAGATCTGGACACTGTATCTACTCTCATGTTCCTTCAGGAAGGAGGCGATTCAGCCTCTGAACCCACCAAATTAGACCTGGATGAATTAGATATAAACATGGATTGGTACAAAACTACTAAATTGAAGAATAAATCTAAATTTGTACCTCCGGTCACAACAGGTGGAACTATAGAAACATTCCAAAGTCTGGTGATTGAAGATCTGAAGAAAAAAAGACATAAGGAGGTGAAAAACTACAAACCCAATAAAGGGAATGAGTATACCAAAGCCTTGAAAGAATTGAACCTCGTGCCTAATTGTATTATTAAGGTTTCAGATAAAGGCCGTAACATCGTACTCATGACTAGAGACCAGTATGTGCATGAGGCTAATAGGCAACTCAATGATAAAACCTGCTACGAAAAAACTTGCTGAAAGTCAAATGAAGGATTTAGAACTTAAGGTACAGAATTTTCTCAGCAAATGGTCCGAAGAAGGAATGTTGGAAGATAATGATATCAAATTTCTCTACAAATCTCATTCGATAACACCAACGATCTATTTCCTTCCTAAAATACATAAGAGTATTTCTAAGCCTCCAGGTAGACCCATCGTAACACTTACTGGGTCATTGTTAGAGAACATGTTGAAATATATCGACAAATCTCTATTTCCTTTAGTTTTGACATTACCCTCATACCTAAGGGATACGAAAGATTTTCTGTCAAAAATCAACGAATTACCCTGTGATTCAGATTTCTTACTGGCCACGATGGACGTAGTTTCCCTTTACACGTCCATCAAACACAAACAAGGCATGAAGGCCTGCACTCATTCTCTGAACACAAGGTCCCTGAATTACACTAAACATTCGGAAATGATTTTGGCTATGATTCATCTCTGTCTAACTAATAACGTATTTTTATTCAATCAAAAGTACTACCGACAGAAACAAGGTACCGCGATGGGTACAACCTTTGCCCCTTTGTATGCAAATCTTACAATGGGGTACTGGCAAAATATGAGGCTTGGAAAGAAGATAACAAGAGGTTCACGAACAAAGTGATAATGTGGCAACGCTACATTGATGATTTATTCATCATCTGGAAAGGCACCTCCAAAGAATGGACAGATTTTGTGGAACAGTTGAACTTCAATGAATTTAATCTTAAATTTACTGAGACCCACAGTCCTAAAGAAGTAGTATTTTTGGATGTTACTGTCAAAAATGAGAATGGGAAGATTAAAACCAAAATGTTTCGAAAACCAACAGGAACAAATGCCCCATTACATGCCAACAGTGCCCACTGCCAAAATCTAATCTCGAGTATCCCATATGGCGAATTTATCTGTCTTCGGAGAAATTGTTCCGAACTCAGTTCCTACGATGAAGAAAGTAAAATCACAGCATGGGGTTTTAAGAAACAATGCTACCCCAAACAGATCATACAGAGAGCCTACTTAAAGGCCCGCCAATGTGAGAGGTCCACACTCTTACTGGATCGCACAGATAGGATACTGAGAACGGATAAAGAGGCAACAACTCGCCTAATTTTGACATATGGACAATCTGCAAAATACATCAAAGCATTATACGCAAACATTGGCATACATTGGTAGTCGACACAGACTTGAGGCAATCATTGGGGGAATATCCCAACTTCTCTTTTCGGAAGTGCCAATCCATTAAGGACAAACTAGTGAGCAGTTTCATGCCACCTGATATCACCTTACATCATCCAACCTGGTTGAGCTGTAGGAAGGATGGCTTTTACAAATGTAGAAAATGTAAAATATGCTAGTATGCGGAGGAATGCAGTACATATTTACATCCTATACTCAAGAGAACTATCACTATTATGAACAGGATTACGTGTGACTCAGAGTATATTGTATATGCACTCAAATGCACTTGTAACAAATGGTACATAGGGAGTACCAAGTGCAAACTGAAGGTACGCTACAACAGCACATCAGGGCAATGAAGAACCAGGATTATGCAATAGCGAAACACTTTTGGGAGAAGCATGAAGCAAAGTTATGTGACTTCTCGTTCATCGGGTTACATCAAGTGAAGATTGGACCCAGGGGAGGAGACAGAGAAAAGTTATTGAGACAACGGAAAAGAGATACATTATCGATTTCGAAAGCAAGTTTCCATTGGGACACAACATTGACGAGGAACTATATACTTTCTTGGGCAAATGAAAACATGTGCTATATTGCCTTCAAGACACACTGTGAGAAACAGATCTGTGGTTATCCATTTATGACTTGTGAACCTTTTTCCTTCGATTCCTCTTATCCAAGAGGTTTTATTACTCCCCTTAAGATACCATCCAGGAGTTTGTTTTTAAACCAATTTCAGACAAAGGTTAATTAACACCCATATATGACTTGCCCCTGTTTTGTGTATTTTCCCGACTAAGGTGGTCAAAGTGTCCTAAACCCATCCTATAATGTCATCTGGTAAAAGGTAGCTATTGGAAGTTCCAATGAATTAGCAAGTGTCATTTCCAAAATTAAACAAACGTCCACTCAGTGTGTAGGCAGGGTTTTACACTATGTCACTGATGAGATAAGACATATTCACTTAGTGTATTTATCAACATTTGGTTAAGTAGGACCAGTCAATTAATTGTATTTGACAAATTGTGCATGTTTAATGAACTTTGGCAAATTACAGTGGAAGAATCACGGGTCGTTTGCACTATGCATAGCACGGCTGAGACAGATCGTAAAAAATTGTGAAAAGTGTGTATATATTTGCAACCTAATTTTGCACCATTTAAATGACATATACATGCATTTAGATGTAACTGAGGATGTTAGAATTACATCGGGTGGAGTCACGATCAGATATGAAAAAAACAAACATGAACAACACGATATGACATTAGAGTATCACTAAGATGGGAATTGTTATACTTGTAACATCTGTCACTGATGTGATGTCATCTTTGATGTCCTGGGTGTTAGTCTTAGCAGTGCACGGTGGTGGCGCGAGTTATGGTTGCTTAGCTTACCATAACTGGCGAATTTCGAGGGTTTTTCGGTTTTACTTGGAACCATAACGTTCCTTTGACAAAGTTTTTTCACTGAATTTCATAGGTTTTTAGTAGCGCAACATAACCATAACGTCCCTTTAACAAACTTTTTTCATTGAATTTCATAGGTTTTTATTAGTGCAACTTAACCATAACGTCCCTGTAACATTTTTTTTTACTAAATTTTAAAGGTTTTTATTAGTACAACATGACCATAACATCCTTTTCAACTTTGTTTTATTGGCATTTTCATAATATAACGAAAGGGCGCAGAACATTTTCACAGATTGTGCAAGTAACAGGCCCAAACCCCCCCCCTCCCCCACCCCAAACATCCCCACCCCCCCGAAAAAGGAACAAACCAAAAAACTTAGTCCTCATAGAGCCGTTCTGCTGGGGAACCACTATGTGAGCTCCGAGAGTCTGGAGCCCCAGGAAGAGCGAGAGCATTAACTATTAGAATTGGCTGAAGAACTACCATCCTCCCCCGGGCCGAGGGCCCTGTCCGCTCCTTGTCCCTCTTGAGGATCAGTGCACATCCCAACCCCATGTCTGCTGTGCCTCGTACCAGTTTGCGTGGAAAGAGCCCAAATTATTGTTCATCATTGCCGTCAGTTTATCCATCAGGTACATGTTTTTTACCTTTTTTAGCCAGTTCTCCTTCGATGGGGTCTCCGGGCTCTTCCATTTCTGGGCCAGTGCTACCCTTCCCGCCCTTAGCATTGTCTCCCACATCCTAGGGTATCGGGGAATGTCCGAGTCCTCCGGAGGGAGGCCCAGCAGCATTGTCAGGGGGTCCTGGGGGAGAAGCTCATCAGAAACTTCGGCGATCCAGCCCCTCACCTTCTCCCAGTATGCCTGGGCTTTCGGGCAGTGCCACCACATGTGCCCTCTCGTACCGACCTGGCCACATCCCCTTGGGCACGCGGGGGACACTCCCGTGTACATTTTAGCCAACTTCATTGGTTCTCTGTGCCACCCCTGTAAAATCTTGAAGTTGTGTTCCATGTCTGCCGTAAATAAGTTCCCATGGAAGGCTATTTTAAATATTCTCGCCCAGGCGTCCTCCGAGATCTCATCCCCCGCTAAGTCGTTCCAGAACGAGCGGAACCCCCTCCTCTCCCCTAGGTTAACCGTGTTCAGTAGCTTGTACATCCCTGACACCGCACCCTTCCTGGAGGATGCCGAGTCCAGGAGCTTCTCGAAGGGGGTCAGTTGTCTTTTCAGGTTCTGGCCCCAGGCCTGGTCACAAAGAATTCCTTTCAGGCGAATGTATTCAAATATGGAGAGGGACCCCTGGCCGAGGGCGTCCCTCAGTTCCTCATATGGCCGGAATTCTCCTTCTCTGAACATCTGCCCCGCCCACTCCATTCCCATGTCTGACCACAACTGGGCGTTGCGGAACCCCCTGCTTCCCAGATTGAGGGGGTGACCCCAAAGAGAGGACATCGGTGATGGCCATGATGTTAGGTGTGCCGTCTGGGGACCCTCCCTCCAGATCGTCCAGAGGACTCCCAGGGTTGGGTGGGATTTGAGTCTGTTTGGAATAAACTTGCTAGGGGCCCAAAGGAGGTCTCGAATCTTCAGTGGGTGGGCGTCCATGTCCTCCAGGTATGACCAGTAAGTGCCCATCCCCTCTCTCATATGTTCTAGGAGGACGCGTAGTTGGGCTGCCCGGAAATAGAGTTGAAAGTCTGGTAACCCAAACCCTCCCTCCTCCCTCGGTAAGGTCAGGACCCTATTAGCAGTTCTCGGGGTCTTACCCTGCCATATGAATTCCCGCACCGCATTCTGGAGGGCTCTGAAGGACCGGTCAGGAACTACAGATGGGAGGGCGGTGAAAAGATAAAGAAGTCGCGGGAGAATGTTCATTTTCACAGCCGTCATGCGGCCGTACCAAGACAGAATCATAGACCTCCACCTCCTCAAATCAGCCGTGATTCCTGCCACAACGGGATCATAGTTAGCAGGGGCTAGGTTGGTTAAGTCCCGAGTAAGGAGGACTCCCAGGTATCGAATGGATGCCTTTCCCACCGATATTCCTTCCAGGCGTGCGAGGGCGTCCAAGCCCGGGTCCCGGGTTCTCATAGGGAGCAGGACAGATTTGGACGCGTTGATCTTGAGACCAGAGAAACGCCCGTAGGTGGCCATCAAGGAGAGGAGCGGGGGGAGCGAGGATTTCGGGTCTACTAAGTAAGCCAGGATGTCGTCCGCAAACAGGGAGAGCTTAAATTCCACCTCCCCCCTCTTAATCCCCTTAATCTCTGTGTGGGCTCTGACTGCTATGGCTAGAGGTTCCATGGAGAGGATATAGATTAGGGGGGAGAGCGGGCATCCCTGTCTTGTCCCCCGCGACAGGGGGAAGGGCTCCGACAACCCACCATTGACTTGGACCCTGGCCCTCGGGGCCCTATATAAAGCTGCCACCCAATCCCTGATGTGTGGACCAAAGCCCATTTTTTGGAGGGTAAGTTCCATGAATCTCCACTCCACCCTGTCGAACGCCTTTTCCGAGTCTAGAGACAGGACGCTCGCATCCAGGTCTGACCTCTGGGCATAGTGGATCAGGTCTATGGTCTTCCGGATGTTGTCTGAGCCCTGTCTCCCCCTAATAAATCCTACCTGGTCGCCATGGACCAATTTCGGCAAGACCCCCTCCAACCGTCCCCCAAGCACCTTGGCCAGAATCTTCACGTCAACATTCAACAGGGAGATGGGTCGGTAGGAGGAGCATTCCCTAGGGTCCCTGCCGTCCTTGGGGAGCACCACAATAATTGCCTCCATCATGGAGTCCGGAAGAGACCCCCCCTCCAGCACCACGTTGAACACTTTTACCAAATGGGGGGAGAGGGCCGAGCGGAACCTTTTGTAAAAGTAGACAGAGTACCCGTCCTCGCCCGGGGAAGTGCCCACCTTCATTCCTCCAATCGCACCCTCTACCTCGTCCTCGGTCACCGGGCCCTCCAACCCCTCCGCTATCTCCCTGGACAGGGCCGGGATCTGGATTGAATTCAGGAACCCCACCATCTCCGCCTCCTCCCCATTGTACTCGGACGAATATAATTTCTCATAATATCGGCGGAAGGCTTCGCCAATGTGGGGTGTGTCGTGGCCTACCTTTCCCCCCTCGTCCTTAACCTCTTTCACTAATCGGCTTTTCTGCACCTCCCTCAGTTTCCAAGCCAGAATCCTGTCCGCCCTGTCCCCTTTTTCATAGTACTTTTGTTTAACCAGTTGGAGACTCCTCTCCGTCTTGTGGAGGAGGAGATCCTTCAATTGGAGTCTGTAGTCGTCCAATGCGGTCACCTGCTCGTTGTCTAGGGGAACTGTGGGGAGACCCCCAGGTTGAAGTAGGGCGATTTTCTCCCTGAGGTACCTTTCCTGGCCCTCCCTTTGCCTTTTTTTCTGGGCTCCTATTTTAATCAGGGTTCCCCGTATGGCTGCCTTAAAGGCGTCCCAGAGGGTATGTGGACCCACCTCCCCGTTGTCATTAAGCTCAAAAAATTCCGTGATGGCCTCGAGGACCTCCTGGGATAGGACTTCGTCCCTTAACAGGGAGTCGTTGCACTTCCATCTCCCTCTGCGTTCGTGTAAACCTCCCCTTGCTATTGTAGCTCGGACCAAGTCGTGATCAGACCAGGGGACGGGGTCTACCCTGTGGCCCGAGACAAATGGACGTAGGGTCTCGTCTACCAGGATGTAGTCTATCCTGGAGAACGACGTGTGGATGGCTGAGTAATATGTAAAGGAGGGGGAGTCTGTTCTAGGGAGGGGGATCGTGTCCAACAGGCCCAATTCTAGGTTGACTTTTTGGAAGGTGCGCGCCATGGTCTCGTCCGCAGCCCTAGAGGAATGCGGGCCTGCTCGTTTCCTGTCCAGGGTGGGGTCTAGAACCATGTTGAAGTCCCCCCCCACCACCACCGTGCCGTGGATGAAATATTTGAGTTTGTCCCCCACCTCCTCCCAGAACTGGGCTTGGCCTTCGTTTGGGGCATAGATGGCCGCTAGGGTCAGTGGGGCCCCCTGCAGGGACCCCCGCACCAGCAGGTATCGGCCCCCCGGGTCTTTCAGCGTGGCTTCTTTCTCGAAGCCCACGTGTTTCGCTACCAGGATGGCGACCCCTCTTTTTTTGCACTTGTGGGATGCAGTGTGGACCTCGCCAATTCCCCCTCCCCGCATTTTGGGCTCCTTCCCCTGTGGCCAGTGAGTCTCTTGAACGAAGAGAAAATCCAGGTGTGCCCTTCTAAATTCCCTGCAGAGCAAGGACCTCTTGGTGGGGGTGTTTAACCCACGGACATTAAGTGAGCCCACTCCCAGGGCGGGCAGCCCGTCAGCCATAGTCACTATTTTTCTCTCTCTCGGTCAGCTCCTCCCCTACGCTCTTCCCCGTGTGCTCCGTTATTTCGACTCTGTGTTCCCCTTTTCCTCCCGCGCCCTCCCCCCGGGGGGGCTTAATACGAAACCCCAACTGCCCCCCTTCCCCAAACCGTAACTGAACTTCCCCAACTCCCGTGGTCCCCCCCACCCCCCGCCCCGGCGTCCAGCCAAATAGTTCTGCCATCGCTGGCTTTTGGCCGAACCACCAGCCTGCCCACCTCGGCCAGGCAATCTGCATTAGAAGCTCATAACATCCTTTTCAATAGATGAAGACCACTAACATCTTATATCCTCAAAGTGGGAATGCCGGGTGGTAAAAAAACCAAAAAGAGGTTCCTTCCTACGCCGGGACGCCTGCGGCGTCTCGGTGTAGGAAGGAAAATCTTTTTCCAAGATGGCCACCATGGAAAGGGAAGGCGGTGTGTATAAAGAACACAACGGCGCATGAGCGGGGTGGGGGGGGCACAGGGGAGACACATGGGCATGAGCGGGGGGTGAGAGGCAACAGGGTACAAACGGGCATGAGCAGGGGGTGGGGGGGAAAAGGAAGGCAACACAGGGCATGAGCGGTGGTGGGGGAACACGAGAGAGACACGGGGCATGAGCAGCGGGTGGGGAGGAACATGAGGGAGACACGGGGTATGAGCAGGGGGTGGTGAGGAACACGAGGGAGACACAGGGCATGAGCTGGGGGGGTACAGGGCACATACGGGACATGAGCAGGGGTGGGGAGGAAAGGAGAGAGAAAAGGGGCATGAGCAGGGGGTGGGGCCAACAGGAGAGAGACACGGGGCATGAGCGAGGGGGTGGGGAGAACAGGAGACAGACACGGGGCATGAGCGGGGGGGTGGGGAGAACAGGAGACAGACACGGGGCATGAGCGGGGGATGGGGGAGCAGGAGACAGATACGGGGCATGAGCGGGGGTGGGGAGAACAGGAGACGGACATGGGGAATGAGCAGGGGGTGGGGGGCAACAGGAGACAGACACGGGGCATGAGCGGGGGGTATGGGGGGCAACAGGAGAGAGACACGGGGCATGAGCATGGAGTGGGGGAATGCAGGAGACAGACACGGGGCATGGGTGGGGGCAACAGGAGACAGACACGGGGCATGAGTGGTGGGTGGGGGGAACAGAAGACAGACACGGGGCATGAGCGGGGGAGTCGGGGGCAACAGGAAAGAGACACGGGGCATGAGCGTGGGGTGGGGGTACAGGAGACAGACACGGGGCATGAGCAGGGGGTGGGGGGCAACAGGAGAGAGACACGGGACATGAGTGGGTGGGGGGAACAGGAGACAGACACGGGGCATGAGTGGGGGGCAACAGGAGACAGACACGGGGCATGAGCGGGGGGTGGGGGGTACAGGAGACAGACACGGGGCATGAGCGGGGGTGGGGGGTACAGGAGACAGACACGGGGCATGAGCGGGGGTGGGGGGTACAGGAGACGGACACGGGGCATGAGCAGGGGGTGGGGGGGCAACAGGAGAGAGACACGGGGCATGAGCGGGGGGTGGGGTGAACAGGAGACAGACACAGGGCATGAGCGGGGGTGGGGGAACAACAGAGACAGACACGGGGCATGAGCAGGGGGTGGGGGCCAACAGGAGACAGACACGGGGCATGAGCGGGGGGTGGGGGGCAACAGGAGACAGACACGGGGCATGAGCGGGGGGTGGGGGGCAACAGGAGACAGACACGGGGCATGAGCGGGGGGTGGGAGGGAACAGGAGACAGACACAGAGCATGAGCGGGGGGTGGGGAGAACAGGAGACAGACACGGGGCATGAGCGAGGGGTGGGGGCAACAGGAGACAGACACAGGGCATGAGCGGGGGTGGGACGAACAGGAGACAGACACGGGGCATGAGCGTGGGGTGGGGAGAACAGGAGACAGACACAGGGCATGAGCGGGGGTGTGGGGGGGCAACAGGAGAGAGACACAGGCATGAGCGCGGAGTGGGGGGGTACAGGAGACAGACACGGGGCATGGGTGGGGGCAACAGGAGACAGACATGGGGCATGAGCGGGGGGTGGGGGGAACAGGAGACAGACACGGGGCATGAGTGGGGGGTGGGGGGTACAGAAGACAGACACGGGGCATGAGCGGGGTAGTGGAGGGCAACAGGAGAGAGACATGGGGCATGAGCGGGGGGTGGGGGGGTACAGCAGACAGACACGGGGCATGAGCAGGGGGTGGGGGCAACAGGAGAGAGACACAGGGCATGAGCGGGGGTGGGGGGTACAGGAGACAGACACGGGGCATGAGCGGGGGGTGGGGGGCAACAGGAGAGAGACACGGGACATGAGCGGGTGGGGGGAACAGGAGACAGACACGGGGCATGAGCAGGGGGGCAACAGGAGACAGACATGGGGCATGAGCGGGGGGGTCGGGGGGTATAGGAGACAGACACGAGCATGAGCAGGGGGTGGGGGGGTACAGGAGACAGACATGGGGCATGAGCTGGGGGTGGGGGCAACAGGAGAGAGACACGGGGCATGAGCGGGGGGTGGGGGGAACAGGAGACAGGCACAGGGCATGAGCGGGGGGTGGGGGGAACAAAAGAGACAGACACGGGGCATGAGCAGGGGGTGGGGGGCAACAGGAGAGAGACACAGGGCAGGAGCGGGGGTGGGGGGCAACAGGAGACAGACACGGGGCATGAGCGGGGGGTGAGGGCAACAGGAGACAGACACGGGGCATGAGCGGGGGGTGGGGGGTAACAGGAGAGAGACACAGGGCAGGAGCGGGGGGTGGGGGGCAACAGGAGACAGACACGGGGCATGAGCGGGGGGTGAGGGCAACAGGAGACAGTCATGGGGCATGAGCAGGGGGTGGGGGAACAGGAGACAGACACGGAGTATGAGCGGGGGGTGGGGAGAACAGGAGACAGACACGGGGCATGAGAGGGGCGGTGGGGGGCAACAGGAGACAGACACGGGGCATGAGCGGGCGGTGGGTGGCAACAGGAGACAGACACGGGGCATGAGCGGGGGGGCAACAGGAGACAGACACGGGGCATGAGCGGGTGGTGGGGGGTTCAGGAGACAGACATTGGGCATGAGCTGGGGGTGGGGGGCAACAGGAGAGAGACACGGGGCATGAGCGGGGGGTGGGGGGAACAGGAGACAGACACGGGGCATGAGCGGGGGGTGGGGGGAACAACAGAGACAGACACGGGGCAAGAGCGGGGGGTGGAGGGCAACAGGAGACAGACACGGGGCATGAGCGGGGGTGGGGGGCAACAGGAGACAGACACAGGGCATGAGCGGGGGTGAGGGGCAACAGGAGACAGACACGGGGCATGAGCGGGGGTTGGGGGGCAACAGGAGACAGACACGGGGCATGAGCGGGGGTGGGGGGCAACAGGAGAGACACGGGGCATGAGCGGGGGTGGGGGCAAAAGGAGAGACACGGGACATGAGCGGGGGTGGGTGGAACAGGAGACAGACACGGGGCATGAGCGAGGGGTGGGGGGAACAGGAGACAGACACAGGGCATGAGCGGGGGGTGGGGGAACAACAGACACGGGCATGAGCGGGGGGTGGGGAGAACAGACACGGGGCATGAGTGGGGCGGTGGGGGGCAACAGGAGACAGACACGGGCGGGGCATGAGCGGGGGGTGGGAGGAACAAGAAAAAGACACGGGGCATGAGCAGGGGGTGGGGAGAACAGGAGACAAACACGGGGCATGAGCGGGGGGGGTGGGGAGCAACAAGAGAGGGACACGGGGCATGAGCGTGTGGGGGGAACAGGAGACAGACACGGGGCATGAGGGGTGGGGGCAACAGGAGATAGACACGGGGCATGAGCAGGGGGTGGGGGAACAGGACACAGACATGATCCATGAGTGGGGTGTGGAGAGAACAGGAGACAGACACAGGGCATGAGCGGGGGAACAGAAGACAGACATGGGGCATGAGCGGGGGGTGGGGGAAGGGGAGAGAGACACACGGGGCATGAGCGGGGGTGGGGGGAGGGAGAGAGATACACGGGGCATGAGCAGGGGGTGGGGAGGGAGAGAGACACACGGGGCATGTACGAGGGGGGGATGGGAGGGAGAGAGACACACGGGGCATGAGCGTGGGGTGGGCAGGAGGGAGAGAGACACACGGGGCGTGTGCGGGGGGTGGGCGGGAGGGAGAGAGACTCACGGGGCATGTGCGGGGGGTGGGTAGGAGGGAGAGAGACACACGGGGCATGTGCGGGGGGTGGGTGGGAGGGAGAGAGACACACGGGGCATGAGCGGGGGTGGGCAGGAGGGAGAGAGACACACGGGGCATGAGCAGGGCATGAGCGGGGGGTGGGCGGGAGATAGAGAGACACACGGGGCATGAGCGGGGGTGGGGGGAGGGAGAGAGACACATGGGGCATGATCGCGGGTGGGCGGGCCGGGGAGAGACACAAGGGGCATGAGCGGGGGTGGGCCGGAGGGTGATAAACACGGGGCAAGGGCGGGGGTGGGCAGGAGGGTGAAAGACACAGGGCAAGAGTGGGGGTGGGCGGGAGGGTGAAAGACATGGGGCAAGAGTGGGGGTGGGCGGGAGGGGAGAGAGACACACGGGGCATGAGCGGGGGTGGGGGGAGGGAGAGAGATACACGGGGCATGAGCAGGGGGTGGGGAGGGAGAGAGACACACGGGGCATGTACGAGGGGGGGATGGGAGGGAGAGAGACACACGGGGCATGAGCGTGGGGTGGGCAGGAGGGAGAGAGACACACGGGGCGTGTGCGGGGGGTGGGCGGGAGGGAGAGAGACTCACGGGGCATGTGCGGGGGGTGGGTAGGAGGGAGAGAGACACACGGGGCATGTGCGGGGGGTGGGTGGGAGGGAGAGAGACACACGGGGCATGAGCGGGGGTGGGCAGGAGGGAGAGAGACACACGGGGCATGAGCAGGGCATGAGCGGGGGGTGGGCGGGAGATAGAGAGACACACGGGGCATGAGCGGGGGTGGGGGGAGGGAGAGAGACACATGGGGCATGAGCGGGGGGGTGGGGGGGCAGGGAGAGAGACACATGGGGCATGATCGCGGGTGGGCGGGCCGGGGAGAGACACAAGGGGCATGAGCGGGGGTGGGCCGGAGGGTGATAAACACGGGGCAAGGGCGGGGGTGGGCAGGAGGGTGAAAGACACAGGGCAAGAGTGGGGGTGGGCGGGAGGGTGAAAGACATGGGGCAAGAGTGGGGGTGGGCGGGAGGGAGAAAGACACGGGGCAAGAGCGGGGGTGGGCGGGGGGAGAAAGACACGGGGCAAGAGCGGGGGTGGGCAAGAGCGGGGGTGGGCGGGAGTAAGAAAGACACGGGGCAAGAGCGTGGGTGGGAGGGAGGGGGAAAGAGACACGGGGCAAGAGCGGGGGTGGGCGGGAGGGGGAAAGAGACACGGGGCAAGAGCGGAGGTGGGCGGGAGGGGGAAAAAGACACGGGGCAAGAGTGGGGGTGGGCAGGAGGGGGAAAGAGACACGGGGCAAGAGCGGGGGTGGGCGGGAGGGGGAAAGAGACACGGGGCAAGAGCGTGGGTGGGCGGCAGGGGGAAAGACACAGGACAAGAGCGGGGGTGGGCGGCAGGGGGAAAGACACAGGACAAGAGCAGGGGTGGGCGGGAGGGAGAAAGAGACACGGGGCAAGAGCGGGGGTGGGCGGGTGTGGGAAAGAGACACAGGGCAAGAGCGGGGTTGGGCGGGAGGGGGAAAGAGACATGGGGCAAGAGCGGGGTGGGCGGGAGGAGGAAAGAGACATGGGGCAAGAGCAGGGGTGGGCGGGAGGGGGAAAGAGACACGGGGCAAGAGCGGGGGTGGGCGGGAGGGGGAAAGAGACACGGGGCAAGAGCGGGGGTGGGCGGGAGGGGGAAAGAGACACGGGGTAAGAGCGGTGGTGGGCGGGAGGGGGAAAGAGACACGGGCCAATATCGGGGGTGGGCGGGAGGGGGAAAGAGACACGGGCCAAGATCAGGGGTGGGCGGGAGGGAGAAAGAGACACGGGCCAATATCGGGGGTGGGCGGGAGGGGGAAAGAGACACGGGCCAATATCGGGGGTGGGCAGGAGGGTGAAAGAGACACGGGCCAAGATCGGGGGTGGGCGGGAGGGGGAAAGAGACAAGGGGCAAGAGAGGGGGTGGGGAGGAGGGAGACAGACACACGGGGCAAGAGCGGTGGTGGGGGTGAGGGAGATAGACACATGGGGCAAGAGCGCGGGTGGGGAAGGGGAGAGACACGCGGGGCATGAGCGGGGTGTGGGCGGGCGGAGGAGAGACATACGGGGCATGAGCGGGGGGTGGGCGGGAGGGGGAGAGACACACAGGGCATGGGTGGGAGGGAGGGAGAGAGACACACGGGGCATGAGTGGGGGGTGGGGGGAAGGAGAGAGAGACACATGGGACATGAGCGGGGGGTGGGGGGGAGAGACACACGGGGCATGAGCGGGGGTGGGGAGAGGGTTAGAGACACACGGGACATGAGTGGGGGGTGGGCGGCGGGTGGGGAGAGACACACGGACATGAGCGGGGGTGGGCGGGAGGGGGAGAGAAACACGGGGCAGGAGTGGGGGTTGGGCGGCAGGTGGTGAGAGACATACGGACATGAGCGGGGGTTGGGCGGCGGGTGGGGAGAGACACACGGACATGAGTGGGTGGCAGGTGGGGAGAAACACACAGACATGAGCAGCGGGTGGTAGAGACACACGGGGTGGGAGAGACACACAGGGCAAGAGCGGGGGGTGGGCGGTTGGGAGAGACGAGCGGGGCACGAGCGGGGCATGAGCGGGGGGTGAGCGGGGGGTGGCCGGGAGGGAGAAAGACACACAGACATGAGCAGGGGGTGGGCAGGAGGGAGAAAGACACATGGATATGAGCAGGGGGTGGGCGGGAGGGAGAAAGACACACGGACATGAGCCGGCGGTGGGCGGGAGGGAGAAAGACACACGGACATGAGCGGGGGGTGGGAGGAACAGGAGACAGACACGGGCATGAGCGGGGGTGGGGGACTTACTGTGCAGGCGGGATACAAAGCCTCTCATGCGAGGAACAAAGATGGCGGGCGTCTCTGAAGCCAGACGCACTGCACGCTTTCAAGGATCCAATGAGAGAGAACGTCAGATGTCCGCGGACATCACGCAAGCTGCTTGCCCAATCACCGTCCTGCCCGCGGAGCGAACAGGGAAGTGTGTCCGCGAAGCGAACACAGATATCACTAAATTTTTTCACTTACATTTTTGTCATTTTTTTAAAAACTACTGGACGGATTTACACCAAATAAAGCAAAGCACGCTTTCGGGACCAAGCGGCCGCTCCTGCCGCTAATTTGGTGTAAATCCGTCCAGCGGTTTGGGCTGTAGGCGTGAGCAAAGTTTTTTCCCATTTGTCTATGGGAAAAAAAAAGTTTTGGGACCCCACCTATAACTTTGCCCCCCCTGGACGATTCCTCACCAAACTTTGCAAAAGAATTCAGAGTGACCCAACTACTTTTTTTGCAAAGTTTGGTGAGGACCCGTCCAGGGAGAGCGAAGTTGTAAGCCACCCAAAAAGTGCTCTTCCTATGGAAACAGCAACTTAACCAACTTAACTGTTTCCATAGGAAGAGCACTTTTTGGGTGGCTTATAACTTCGCTCTCCCTGGACGTCAGATTTTCTGTGGCGCCCGCCATCTTGTATTCGCAGTCGACCGCGTACAGCGCAGTGAAACGTGGATAAAAAATTTTATTTATTGCCGTGTGTTGGTGTGTAAGAGTGTTTGGGGAGGGTGGGGGAGTATGAGATAGGTTCAATGTTTTGTTTTTTTATGTGCTAGACCTTTTTGTTGCGTTCGATTTGTCCGCGGAGAACACGGCTGTTCTGACATTTTGTAAATAAATTAAATGGTGGGGTGTTTAGAGGACGGAGTATGTGTCATTTTTGTTCGCAAGGAAGGTAAAAATGAGCTATTAACAATCGCGGTGTACTTAATTGTTCGTAAATACACAAACTGGGGGTGTCCTCAGGACGCTGTCCGTATTGTAATCTGTCTAGTTGAATGTGTTCTAAGAACACTCGCAGTGTCCCGAAATGGTTGCAATTACACAAATGGGGGTGTTCTGAGAACGTTGTTTGTATTGTTCGTTGTCAGGGTGAAAGTGTTTTAAGACCACTCCTTTTGTCCGCTAATAGTACAATTTCCTAGGGGCGTCAACCGACTTTTTGTCCACTAAAGAAACGATAAATCCGGCTGGTGTGCGCCGACATTATGTGATAATCCTATGACTGGCGCTATTGACCTGGCTGACTTGCTTTTGCGACACTAAATCATATATCCCGCCCCTAAGCCTGATATTATCAAAGCATTCATATTCCCCGCCTCTCTCCGTGACGTTACAGTGTGCGTAATCAAACGCGCCCAGTCGTCTCCAGTCCTACGCAACTTTTCACAGAACCCGGAAGACAACACACATGTCACAACACAGCGCGCCACAATTCGGAATATGAAACAGTGATTTAAAAGCAAACAGCAAGATTGTAAATGTTGTAAAGTACATTTATTTGACATCAAATGTTTAGAGAATATTCAGCAATTTGCATTTGTCTTTGTTGTCGATCCGCAAAAGTTCATGTTGAGGCACGCAATGTTCCTTTGCGGTACAGAGGGTGTTAGATCAGCTTACAACTCAGTGCGCCACAATTCGGAATATGAAACTGTGGTTTAAAAGTAAACAGCAGGATTGTACATTTGGTAAAGTACATTTATTTCACATGAAATGTTTAGTGAATATTCAGCGATTTGCTATTGTCTCTGCTGTCGATCAGCAAAAGTTTATTTGGAGCCACACGTTGTTCCTTTGCGGTAGATAGGCTGTTGGTTTATGATAAAAGCAGTAAATGGTCGCTCTGATAATCGGAAGGTTGCTCCAACAACGAGCCATTAGACCACCCTGGTGGTTGGTATGTTGTTTGTGGCCGCTAGTACTGCGTAAGGGCATATTGGTCCTTGGCGATTGTCCCATAAAATGGTGAGGGTCATGAAGTTGCATATTTGGACCTGCACCTGGCAGTTGAAGACCCCATCCGCTGGAGTCTGTAAATCGTGACATAGGCAAAATGGAGCCACATACCTGTTTTAAAAAACATAAATTAGTCTCACCAGCCGATCTTCATTAAAAATCATCATTTTATTTATTAGGGCGTGAAACTATTTGCTATCGAAGATAGTGCAACAGAGTATGTTAATAATAAAATAATAATATTTTCCCATTCATATAGCGCTAAGAACTGTGAGGTATCGAAGCAGTGCTTATTATTAACCACGGTGTGTGGTGCTCATTTATCGACCACGGAATGATGAAAGGCTGAGTTTGGCCTTGCCGGGATTCAAACTTGCGTTAGCAAGCTGTGCACAGATGTCAAAGCGAGCGCTGTACTCGCTGTGCCACTTGACAGGCTACAGTGAAGTGGCACAGCGAGTAGAGCGCTTGACCGCCTATAGACCGGTTAAATTATTTCTATTAACCCACCCTGTGTCGTCTGCCTTTTTCAGAGCCCTATAAATGACAGGGGATCAATTTGGCGGTGATAGTGTGCGGTAGAAAACATTATGCCACTTTCAACAAACAAGTTCAACTTGAGCGGTCTTTAATGCTACGCTATTGTAATTATATTTGGTAGACAATAATCTAAAGGGTTACTTACAGTACAATTGCAATTTCCATTGTCTACGAGTGGTGCAGTCCCAAAATACGACTCTGCGTGTGCCAACGATCTTTCGCATAGTGATATTATATATAAAAGTGGTTTTGTTTCAGAAATGTCATCTTTATCTTCTCTTACGTTTTAGCAACACTCCTTCAAGAGAAATCTTTCATCACAATCTCTGTCTGTCAAGGTCAAAACACAATACAACCTTATAGTCCGCTTCGTGAGCCTCTCCGGGGCCCGAGAAAAAAATGGAAGCAGCTGACCTTCACTGTGAACGAGCATAAATCCTTACTTTGCAACATTCTGTGTAAAGCCATCTGTAGAAGTTGTGGAAGCAGCTGACCTTCACTGTGAACGAGCATAAATTCTTACTTTGCAACATTCTGTGTAAAGCCATCTGCAGAAGTTGGTTTTTGCACGCCATGTTTGTATATTGTTTGCGTGATATTAAAAAAAGTTTGTTTAAAGGACGTTATGGTTCTAAGTACAGCCGAAAAACCCCTGAAAATCGCAAGTTATGGTAAGCTTTGAAAAATAACTGGCGCCACCACCGTGCACTGCTAAAACTAACACCCAGGACATCAAAGATGACATCACAAATGTCATTGATGAAATCACTGATGACATCACGTGTGTATGTACTTTTCATGGAATCTGTGTACTAGGGATTTTTATTATAATGTTGCGAAAAAAGTGTCAAGGATATTGCAATAAATATCATACCGTTATTAGTGCTTTGAACGATGCATTGATATAAATAGCATTGTATTATGGGATTATATCTAGTATACTGAGCTACTAATGGAGAAACATAGCATTGTGTGCAGAGTACAAGATGAAAGTATAATATTTGTAATGTTAATATGTTGAATAATGAAATAATTGTCCTGAAATGTTCGAAAATTCACAAAATGGGGTTGTTCTGAGGACGTTATTCGTATTGTGTGATTGCTTAGCTGTATGCAATGAGGGAATGGCACAGAGAGTAAAGTGGACGCCGTCCGCGGACATCGCGGCTGTTCGTGGACAGGGCGTGCTACATCCGGGTTTTTCCAGGAAATCCAACATGGAAAGAAGACTGTACGGATCAGCCAATCAGATGTCGAGGTTGTGGATTTGTGTTGAAAGAGACTGTGTGTGGTAAAGATGGCAGAAGTGGAGAAAGTGAGGGTGTTGGTGCTCAGAGATATGTTTGTGCATGGTTTACAGCAGTACGCTGAATGCAGGCATGTTGCAAAGAACTTTGATGTGAAAGGAGTGGAGGTGGTGTGGAGCAGTGTGCCTGATTGCAATGTACAGGGAATTGTACAAGTTTGTGAGGATATGGCCACTATGAACAGTCCGCATGTGGTAGTTTTGCACTATGGTGTTTTCCATTTGGGCAACGTCAGTGCCCCTACTTTGTTGGCTGATTTGGAACGCTTGGTTCAAGCAGTAATGAAGATCCTTCCAAATGCAAAAGTAATTTTTTCTGGATTACTACCTAGGGCAGTATGGGACAATAGTTCAGTTTTGTTGTCCTCAGCAAAATATTGCTAGGTGTGTCATCAACCGAGGCATGTGTGCCTTCATGCTTAGAGCTGGTATGTTCTTCTGTAACAATGAGAATATTGATGCCAGTAATGCTGTTAATTTTAAAGAAGATGGTATTTCTTTATCTTTTACGGGAAATTCCTTTCTATTTTGGAATGTAAGGGTTGCTTTGGAGAAGGTTATGTGAAGATTTTAGGAGTAAAGTAAGAAAAAAAAACAAGAAAAAAAATACAAATAATAGGTGTATGTCAAGCATCTGTAAAAAAAAAAATAACAGCTCTTTTCAGAGCCAACTTCAAAGGGGAAATGGGGCACACTATTTAAATTTACATTCACCACGCTCAGATTTTCGATGTGTCAGCGGACATGGCGGTAGTCCGCGGACATAAAAATCACTACGAGGGGGTTAGTATGTTCTATGTTACATGTATATGAAGTCAGGGATATTATGGTTAAGTTGCGCTACTAAAAACCTATGAAATTCAGTGAAAAAAACTTTGTTAAAGGGACGTTATGGTTAAGTTGCGCTACTAAAAACCTATGAAATTCAGTGAAAAAACTTTGTTAAAGTGATGTTATGGTTCCAAGTAAAACCGAAAAACCCTTGAAATTCGCCAGTTATGGTAAGCTAAGCAACCATAACTCACGCCACCACCGTGCACTGCTAAGACTAACACCCAGGACATCAAAGATGACATCACAAATGTCATTGATGACATCGCATTTCTCAAATTAGCATATGTTGGCTGGTACTGGGAAGGGGTCCCTATAGACCCTTCTCCCTGTTGCTCCTCAGGAGGCACTGAACGAGAAGTATATCTGTTTTGATTAGTCACCACCTGTCTTTTTACTTGTTTATAGTGCTCCTTCCCAGCAAGCCCTCTCTTTTTGTATAACACATATATCTCCTTGGTTTCAATATCATCAATCACCTCCCGTGGCACATCATCTTTCAACAATGCCAAAAACATGTACTTTCTTGACACCTGGGTGTCTCTGCTATCTTGTCTCTTGCCCTCTGTTCTTTTTTCACTGGGTTGCTCTCTCTTGGCCTGTCCTCACCTTTGTCCCATTCACCCAGGTCAGACAGTTGCCACATTGCATCCACTACCTCATCATTTGGTTTTCCAGTCATTCCCACGAACAGAGTCATAATGACATTCTTGTATGTGGGTTGGCAGTTCTTATAACCATATTTCTCGTTGAAACTGACAATGGCACCACCCCCATATGTACCGGTTCATCCACATGAATTGGTTCTTTCGTAGCATGTTCACAGATTTTCTGAATTGCCTCTTTCAAAGTGTACCACTTCTTTTCCTCACTGGCCAATCTGTGGTAATACAATATTTGCGATTGCACCCCTGGGCCACTAGGTGGCTACAGAGACACCTGCAAAACTTGCCTATTCACATCTGGAGGAGGCCCAACCTTCAATATTTTCTGTATATCAATGTCATTGAACAGAGGCAAGAAGTGTGGGGAATCTACCAACAGTCCCCCTGCACCTCCATTGAATATATGCACACCATCCAGGTGAGTAAGGGCTAAAAGAGAAAAAAACCTCACTTTCACTATAAATATTGCCCACCAGCATTCAAACACAAATCCTTTGATGAGTGGAATTCCTCATCACAAGACACCCTGCTCACAGCGCCAAATGTTTTGCTTCATAGGTGCACAGATGTATTTTTACAGCCCCAACACACTCCACGAAGAAAGCTCAGACCATGGGATGCAATTATTCACACATAAACACACTCAAATACATTATAAATTAGCTCTTATATTGCCTATTTATTCATCAAAAGCATACATAAATGAATAAAAACAACAAGAACAATAAGTAATAAAAAATAGTTTAAATAAAATATTTCATCTTTGACAGAGCTTTAAAGTGCATCCTCATCGTGACAGAAACCTGCACTGGAAAGCTCCAACAGAGGCAGGCAGAGGGATCTTTGGCATCAAGGGACCCTGGAGCAATGCGTCCATCCTCCAGTGCAGCATTATCTGTCTGACTGCTTGGGTGCCCCTCGTTTTTAAACCATTGCAAATGAATGATGACATTTTCTAGAACTTTATGGCTTTTTGCAAGTCTCTAGCTGTTGGCAGTTCCCATGGGCACCCTGCCAGAATGGCTCATGGCAACCACAAGAGGTAAAGCTTTCCCTTTCTATTGAGAATGTGAAAACAGCTACATAACTATTCTTCAACTTTGCAAAATTCCCTCGCAGTATTATCATATATCAGCTGGCACCTTCTTAAAAACAGTCCTTGAAGCAATGCAGAAGCAAGGAAACATGTGTGTCACATCAAATACACCTTTCAACGAGGCCAGGAGAAGACGTGCAGATTTCACTGACGCCTGGTGACGATGTCCATTATGAATCTGGGAGTACCCAAAATGCACTGCACACAGATGCCATGTTTTACCGGCATTACAGGGGGTTGAGGAGCTACACTGCTCCTCAACTACTGTGTCAGTTATCAAAGTAGTATATCAAGAGGAGGAGATGTTAATTGAAGTGGGTAAGATTGTGCTTTGGAGGGGCAGACTGTATTTGAGGAGGGCACACATAGCATGAAGAGCGGAAAATTAAGCTTGAGAATGTGAAGGTGAAATGGTCTTATCTTTTGAAGAGGGCCATGTTGGTGTACATACACATTGAGTCAGAGGTGTTTGAAGGAGCAGGAGAGACACATGGGGAAGATATATCTAACAGTCAGAAAAGAATTGTGGTACTGTGACAACATGACTATTGCTCTGAATGAGTACAATGATGAGCAGTGACAAAAACCATGTACTCAGCCCTCACACTGCTACAAACCAACAGTGATCGAAATCATGAAGTTGAAACAGGAACAATCCATGGATATACCTCTTTTGACTTTTGTGATCACGTGAGCTGAGCCCAGGCTATATTCATAAAACTAGCCATTCCTGGCGTAATATTTGCCACTCTAGCAGATCTAAAAGTTCAATATCAGTCGGTAATTCATAGGGTCATGTCTGTCCCCCTTTTTAAATATCAGAATTACCACTGATTGCTTCTGGGAAGGGGCTGTAGGTCCCTTTGTCTTATTCATAGTTATTCAAAAGGCTAATCATATTGGTAACTGTTTTCTTTTGAATTTGAAAGGCATATTTGTATCAGATGTTATGAGAGGTGTGTGTGATATAAGAACAGTTTATAAGTTCCACTGATTGCACAGGCCTCTATTATGAGTCTTTGTAGAAGCGTAATTGTCAACCTTGTTCCATTGCAGAGTCCCCTTGATGACATAAGATTACATAGTAGCATAATTACAGAAACTACTTTCAGTTTTAGCTTGTGAGGAGGCATTCAGGTTGGACTAAGCCTGATTTGCATGTGTTATTTCCCTTTTTGTAATGACTTAGCAGGCAAAGAACAATGGTCTGGAGGGTTGCCCAGAGCAATGCCCGAAGCTATGATTAATTCCAAAACTTCCAGCCATCACCTCTTTTGTTGAGCTGGTAATTAACTGTCCATTGACACTGGAACCACTGTGCCCTATGTGAAGATAAGTGGGCATGGAAAGAAGTAACTTGGCATTATTCCAAATGTTTGCAATAGTGGAATGTGAAAGTGACCACATAGAACCGACTCGTTCTGTTTGTTAAAAAGAGAGCTGTTGTTGAAGTGGAAGGGCACACAAAATGCACTTTGCCATTTGCACAGCAGTGGGCAACCTAAAACTGATGAATTGCATCAGCTGAGTTCAGACACATACCTAAGCTTTATATATATATATATATATATATATATATATATATATTCAGTGAAAAAACTTTGTTAAAGGGACGTTATGGTTAAGTTGCGCTGAGAAATGCGGTGAGTGCATAGTTAGAGTCTGAATACACTCATTCCAAATTTGACTAAAGATCATGGCCATTCCCGTCAGCATCTTCTCATATAAAAGTTGACAGACAACCACCTGTTAATGTTCAGATATTTTGGAAACCTTGAAACACACAAGAGGATCGAGCTTTGATAGATAGTGGGGCAGATGCCTCATTGACTCATGGACATCCTTCAAGATTTAAAGATCGATACTCTACCATTACTTTGTTGGGTGGAAAGGAAATACCTACAGTACCAACAGGAGTGGAAATGAAAATAGGCAATTTGTCAAGGCAGATATATCAATTGTTGTTCATCCTGATACATGACTATGTAGTTGGTTTTGAAATTTGAAATTTGGTTTTGAAATTTTGGAATGGTTTACTTTGGAACAAAGAAGTAAAAGATATAAAAATATTGTAAACACATTGACTTATACACCAGTTATTGGAGGCAAATTGGCCTCTGTTGCACATGCCAAATACACATTCGCGGGGGAAATGAGGACATTTCAGACACCATTAAGGGATAAGTAGAATCAGGAGTGTAACACCCTGTTACTACTACTTGGATTAATCTGATCTAGCCTTTGAAAAAGGGGGATGGGAGCTGGAGAATGACAGTGGATCATCACAATTTGAACAAATACACTCGACCTTTAGTTTCTGCATTCCCAGATACTGTCACTTTGATTGAGAATGTACAAAGGTTTAAGGGAATCTGGTATGCAGGGTTAGACTTAGCCAATGTCTCTTTGCGGGTTGCACTTTAACGCCTGCTTTTAGCAGGCGTTAAGAACCAACCCGCAAAGGGACCTAGGAGCTAATTACGGCACCGTAATTTACGGTGCCGTAATTATCGCCTTCCCCATTCCCATTGAGCCCTATGGGCCAAAAATGGGAATGGGGAAGGGGCCATGGTGAATGGGGAATTACCGCCCCACCAACCTTGGAATAGGGTGGTAATTCCGCCATTCACCGTGGGGGATTCCGGCATGGACCATGGTGCTAATAGCAACATGGTCCACCGCCTGGGTTGTAATGAGGCCCTTTGCCTTCTTCCTGAGTCGGTCTTATTATTGGAGTACGGAGTTATTCTGTTTCCCATCCACCTGCATGATACGCTACCTAAATTAAGACCCATATGGTTGCGTGGTAGTAGTGGTAAAATGGTTCGGTCCAATCGACCTCTAGATTTTCAGATGATCGGACATCCTGTGCCATCTAGCCGGAAGATCGCAGCATTTCCTGTGGAGAGCTAACAAATAGAAAACTTGCAAGAAAATGGAGACAGTGGGCACGGTTCCTCTTTGACGAAATTCCTACCCGGTTTCCGCAGGCGCTTTGGAGATGGAAGGCAAAAGGGGTCGGTTGGAGAAGGAGACGATACCGAGGGCCTCAAGTCAAATGATCGAATGGCAAATATATTGAGAGAAATGGCAAATTAAGGGGACGGGATTGTGTTAATTTAAAAGTAATGGGAAATATCGAGCAGGGATAGAGATAAAAAAAGCACCCAGAAACCTGACCCTAGAGGATCTAGAAGAGGACATCTCACGCTCGAGTCGGAGTCCCTAGACTACATGTAAACAGGTTTACATAAGGAGACAAGGTAAATCCTGTGACAGGGTATTGATTAAGGGTGAGGAGAAAAAAAGTGATCACAAAGTATTTTTTAGCAATTGTGTAAAGTAGATAAGTGTGTCTGTATTTGTGTTGAGTTAAGGTGTTGAAACATAATATATGTTGTAAAGGAATTTAAACCAAGTTAAGGATCTAAAGGGATTATCTAGGGAAGTGGTTGGTACCAATCCAGAGATATACAGAGTCAATTGAAGAAGACACAGGCTTGAGTGGCGATTGTTGGAGCGCATTCATTTTTGTTGTTTTAAGAATATTGAAAGCGGTGAAAGTATTTTATAAAATCTGGGAAGCATTGACAGTCAATTGAGACTCATCAAAATGGGAGACACTCCCCTGATACATTTATGTAAGACATTGTCAACACATATGTCCCAGCTCAAACAGTATAGTGTGGAATGGGTGAACGGCATGGCACGGCAGATAAGATGTTCATGCCGTGGCAACAAGGGGGATCATTGTCAAAAGCTGTATTGCAACACATGACCGCATACTTACACACTGTGTACAAGGGGAAACAATTAGAGAAAGTGTTAGCTATTTTAGAGCTCTGGAAGATGTACCTGGAAGAAAAGGAAGATCCACCACCTGAGGAGTGGATGCCTAATCAGTTTAAATAGGAAGGTGGTGAGCCCTCGGCTCCCCTTGCCTCGCCTGAAGTGAAAGGCGCTAATATGGAAGAAGTAGTGCTTTATCCTCTAAAGGAACTGAAAGCAGGGACAGGGTATAGTAATCCAATCTACGGACTGCCTGCTTATAGCAGTAACAATAGTCCAGAGGAGAGTAAGAGGAAAGAAGAGATCTTTAAGATCATTCAAAGTAAAGAAGAGAAGAGTGAGCAGTTGAACATATCAACAGAAATAGAAAGAGGGATTAAAAGATGGAAAGGAGAAAAGGACAAAGCTGATGAGGTAACACTTGTGCAGAATGAAAGGATGGGAGGACAGATATTACTCAAGCTAGATGGGAAAAACATTGAGGAAGTAAGACAAAGGTTAGATGAGAATGAACAAGATCAAAAAGACAGAGAACGAGATCAAAAATGAAAGAAGATGAGCACAAATGAAAGAGTAAGGAATGATGAGAACAGATGTATCAGAATGAGCAAGAAAAAAACAGGAGCAGGCAGAGGAGTAAAGAAAGTATGACTATAGGCAGAGAACAATAGAAGATAGGGACTGAAAAGGGAGGAAGAGAGAAGAGGAGGAATCACAAAAATTAAGGGGCAAAAGTATACAGAGACAAAGAGAAGCGGAGGAAAGAAGACAAGAAGTGGAGTGAATTAGAAGGGAGACGAGAAAACAAAGAGAATTAGATGAAGAGTTAGAATCAAGAAAGAGACAGGGAGAATTTGATATTAGCCTTGTTCGTAAGAAACCAGTAGAACCAGGCCCAGCAATACGAAGGGACCGAATAGAAGAGTTTCTTCTGTTAAAGGAAGCAACATCAGGGGCATCTAGAGTAACATTAGAAGAAAAGAATTCTGATATAGGAAGTATTGGAGACAGGATCGATAAGACCTATCAAGAATTAAAGGAAGGTAGCAAATCTGGAACCCAAGGGAAGAGAGATCAGTCCCCGGTATTCCAATCATGAATCAAAGAAGAAAATCCATTCAGCTTCAAGCGCAGAGCCTTATCTTTGAGCAGACTGGACCTAGATAAAGGTGAAGGGAATGAGAGTCACACTAGTTGGGGATTAGACATGTCAGATGAGGAAAGATAATCCTTCTTTGGGGAAGAGTGAGGGAGCACATGTTCCCACGAGGGAAACCTGCAGACGGACAAGGAAGTAAGATGGTCCAATCTAGAGCAACCTAAGGATAGGAAGCCAGATCACATGTCACGCATATGTAGAGCATCCCAGAGGACGATTGTATAGTGAGAAAGGAGAACCAAGGGTTGATGTGACTATAGAAGGCAAATCGTTTTCTTTTCTAGTAGACACTGGGGCTACTCATTCATGTATATGAGAGGGGAAATATCCTATGTCGGGAATCGCCATGAATGCTCAAGAGTTCTCTGGGGCTACAAGTTGAGTTCCTTTTACTGACGAATTGCCAGTCTCTATAGGAGAATGTGACATGCTGTTCCATTGTTGTATTCATGACAGACAACAGTTAACATTTTGGGAAAATACTTGATGGCAAAACCTAACATGATGATTTAATTCACTGACAAAGCAATAGTGTGATCTACTCCCGCAATACACTACTTAAATATGGGGAAGTGTATACTGGCGTTCACAGGGCAAATGGCTCTGTGAGGCGTTCCAGTAGAGCCAGAGGTTTTCTTTATGGAGTAAGCATTTTACTAACATGCCAACCTGGGTCAGTGAGGAAGACTGTGATGATACCTGATGGAATCTTGTTTAGACCACAGATACCCATGGACAAAGAGGGGGGAACGACTATCACTCTAGAGTTAGAAGCAGCCATAGTACAAAGGGAAATGGCGATGCTTGAAGGAACAGATGATGAGGGTAGAACATAGATAACAGTAATAGTTCTCGAAGAAGGGTACAGGTTGATTGATATTACTGATGATGATATGTTTAGAGAAGACCCAACAGACAATGAAGTAGTGCTCTTTATGAGCATTACATATTGGATTAGAATAGAGAAAAGGGACATTCTGCAATGTATGGCAATAATGCGGCAGCATCCATCATATTTTTGAAGAGGACTTGCAGAAAGTGCCCAGCATCCTATGGACTACAGGTCCTTATGATTTAGGATTATTAAAGGGAATAGAGGAAGTTAAAAAAAGTTGAAACCAGGAACAATTTTACCTTGTGCAAGACAGTACCCCATGTCTCGAGAGGCTGACGAGGATATATTTCAGACCATTTCAGCACTGATTCAGTTGATGACTATCTTAGCAGACAAAGTATACAAGGTAGACAAGGAGAAGCTACAATATTGTCAAGAAGAGGTGTTATACATAGGACAGTTGATTTCACATGAAGGAAAAATGTAACACCTGAAAGAGCTGAGGCGATTATGAAAACATTTTAAACCGCTTACAATAAAACAGATGAAACCATTTTTGGGACTGCAATTATGCTAGAGCCTGGGCGTTTGACTACAGTTGGTACACAAGACCCATTTTGCAGGCTTTAAAAAAAGCACAGGTGAATAAGGTTAAAATAGAATGGAGTGAGGAGATGGAGGTGGATTTGAGGAATTGAAAAAAGCAATTTCTACAGACCCTGTTTCAGGAATTCCCAATTATGCTGAGAAATTCTAATTATTTTCGCACACAAATGGGACATTCATGAAAAGCAGTGCTTAAACAGAGGACTGCATTGGGCTACAAGTCGCTAGCGTATTACAGTGGGATTTTAGACCAGTTATGAAAGGACACTTTCCTTGTGAACCCTCATTGGCAGCCACCACTTTCACAATTGAGAACTCTACAATTATGGTTATGGGCTGCTCTATGACCCTCTTCATAGAGCATGCTCTGTTTGCCATTTTAGAGAAACCGAAAGCCACATTGACACGTCAGAGAGCCTCAGCTTGTGAAGTAATGATTTCAAACCCAACAATCAAAATTTTCAGATGTAAAATAGTGAATCCTGCCACATTTATAGTTGAACCAATAGCTGACAGCAATCATGTGCTTGACTGTGCAAATTATGTTGAATTTTATGATGATATACCTTGTGTGAAAGAAAATGCTTTGCCAGGAGGGGACATTTTCTTTATTAATGGTTCCTCGAAAATTGATCAGACTAGTGGAGATAGGCCATCTGGCACAGCTGTAGTGAGGTACAGAGCAAATGGCGAGTTTGAAATTGTATAGACTACCATCTCACTTTTCAGCGCAAGTGGCAGAATTGGTAGCGCTCATTGTCACGCTCGAGAAACACGAAGGGCAGGAAGTGACGGTGAACAGTGACTCCGCCGATGTGACATCGACTGTACACGTAGGGCTGGCATGTTGGAAAAGGAGGGGCTACCTCTGAGTAGACAGCACTCAAGTGCAGCACGCATCCTTATTGGACAGGCTTATTAAGGCACTACAACTCCCAGTAGCCATAGCAGTCATTAAATATGCTGCTCACACTATGCAAACATATTTTGTTTATAGCATGAACGAAACCGCACATGCAGAAGCCAAAAGAGTTGCGTACTCACTAGATATCTCAAGTTTTGACACTCCAAATGTCAAGGAGAAAGTAGTCACGATTATGGAAATACAAGAAGGGTTTAATCATTTGCTGAAAACCCAATTAATGGAGATTCAAGGCAGTGCACCACAGGAAGAGCAGGATTTATGGAAACAAAGGGGGTGTTCTTTATCTGCCACAGAAGTATTATGGTAACAGGATAGCATTTGAAATCCGGTGATGCAAGTAGCATTGTTAAAGGTAGCGCTTGAACAGCCACACTACCCTGTGCATGTAACTAGGGAAAGTCTAGCTGCAACAATTACAGAAGACTCGTTTGTTACAAATCTAGTAGAACATGTTGCATTCTTTGAAGTGAATTGCATTGTGTGTCAAAAAGTTACCGTTGGGCATACACTAAGTACGGTTGCCAGTGATAGGGTCGAAAACAAAAGGATCGAATGTTTTTTGATCGACAGTCAAAGGATCGAAAAAAACTTGACATGTATATGACATCTAGCATCTCTCTCATTTCAGATCAAGTTAAGTGCAAGAGAGGTCGGTCTCAGAACACAAACCATCCAGCAACCAGATCAACTGAACTTTAATCGGCACCTAAATTGTTTGTTGGTTACATTGTCCTAATTCAAAATGTCACCCGAAAGTGGCACAAGCCACGTTTCAATGGCCCCTTTACCGTTGAAAACATAACCCCCTGAGCAATAAAAGTCCAAGGCAGAGGAGTTTGGATTAATTTGAACAAAGTGAAATTGTGCACTGGCGAGATCACCCCTCCAACATCTACTACCCCTCCTACTGTTGCCAATCCAGAAGAAAGACAAGAAGAAAAATGTCAGCGTGTGCAGACTCGATTGACGACAAAAAAAGAAGGATGATAAATCAACGAACAAAATAATGCAGATTTTGCATTTGGACTAAAAGTCAATCAGACATTCCTTATAGGTGTTATAGCAGGATTGCAAAACCTATGCTGAGAGTTTTTGGAATCTTTGAAAAATGAACTTAAGAGATTTGTTGACATATCAAAGTTATGCCTAGATGACAGTTTCTCATTAAAAAACAGAAAAGAGCATAGTATCCAGACTCATTTCTTGGTGCATATTTGTTCTAAGTTTTCGAATTCCATGGTGTTGACTGATAGCAATGTGCATCGGGTTGTGCTTGATATTTTTGTGTTTATTCTTCAAGCTTATCCTGCTCTTGTCAAGAAGAGACGTGGATGTTTGCACTTTTGTACAGGATCCTAAAAATGGCCCAGTGATTAGGATGTTGTTAATTGTAATCATTGCGCATATATTGCGACACCAGGAGACACTGCAATTACAGGAGTAAAACACATTTATTTTTCATTAAATGATCACAGCAGAAATGAGGAATGTTGAAAGTAGTACAATTTTAGGGAATGAACAAGCCCAAACAATTCCAGAATGCCACAAATGGTGGGGCCTAATATGTTGGTTTGTAATATACATAGGTGCAACTATACTTTGTGTCTTTCTGTTTCTACTGTTTAGAATTCCCTATTATATTGATGCTCATGTTGAGATAGAGGCTACTATGATTTGCCATACTGCAGGAACTGCTTTTGATCCATGTATTGCCACTAAAATAGAGGCTCCTATGGTTCTTCCCAAAGAGAGGACTCTTTTTGATTGGCTTCATGAAAGTACTTACCTTGTAGTAATAAAACACAAGCGAAATAAAGAGGAAGATAACGAAGGGATAGATACTTATCTAGACAATGCAGCACACCTCGTTAATAACATGTGGTATCAGCACATGAAAAAGGTGGGAGACAGAACATCTAAGGAGGGTTGGTACGGGTGTTCCCTCATTCCTTATGCTTTGGGAACCTATAGAATATTTATAGCCACAGAAGTATCAGTATAAAAAGCCCATTGCCTGACACAGCTTGCACTTTGCCTGACAAGAGGAAAGTTCCAAGGCAGAACAGCAGCCATAGTGTGGAAGAATAAAGCAACATCTCAAAGAGAAAACCATCATGTGCAAGATTTAAAGACAAGAGAGAAGCCAGAAACAAGGTATCAAATAATAAAATATGAGTGGCCTGGAATAAATGGAGCGGGAATCTGGATAGAAGAAAATATGATGCTAAATTGCCAGGCAAGAATGAAGAAGAAATACGGATATGTTGGGAAAGAGGACATTTACATATCAAAGGAATAGTGCTTACTCACGGAAGATGGGTTGACGGACTGGTTGTGTGCAAAGCAACAGCATTGACCGGACAGTGGCAAGCAGTTGTGGAAAATGCAAAAGAAGAATATAAAGATCAATGGCCAATGATTACAATCTTGTTCACATGGGTTGATGAACAAGGAGGACCATTGCAGATACTGCCCCTGAAGGATGCATCCTAATGTTTCAGAAATAATGGTACAAAGAATGTTGGAGAAAATTGCCAGTGTGGCTGAATTTTATATGTACCAGGTATGAAGGAATGGACATCCGTCCAAATGTATCATTATTGGGCTTGTGGGTCCAAAGCCGACATGAAGCTGCCTAAGAACTGGGGAGGGACATTTTCCTTGGTACTCCTCCATGTTCCAGCGCTAGTAATTCCTCAGAGTGACCTGAACATTGCGAATTTCCGAAAGCAGATGTTCTTTTAAGAATGAGAAGATCGCTTACATTTCTCAATGGAACAAGGATAGGGAATTACTTTACAGCAAAATCAATAGTTGCCTTTGATACTATCCCATATGAGCACAGGTTGTTCAGCAAGACTGCTTCAGCATTTCCAACTCTATTCATATCTGGGATCCAGACAATGGCCGACGGCAAAAGGTTGCAAATTACCAGATGGGAACTACTGCAGACCATCAACACCACCACAAGAGGGCTTCAATGCTATCAGGGAAGAATTGAGAGCCACACATCTACAGCCTACAGAACAGATATGCCCTTGATACAGCGATGGAGTTTGCACCAAAATTGGGCCATCATGATGACGAGAATGGGACCTTAACAGAGGCCATAACGTTGCTGACAAACTTGCACAACAAGATGGAAGACGAGACAGAAGACATCACAGATGATGGATGGTTCTCAGTGCAGCTACATGACTCGGAGTGTTGATGAACTTGTAAAATCAGCAGGATCCCTGAAAGGAGTAATGAAGATTTGGATCCCGAAGAAGCACTTCTTTGACAGAAGAAATCACTATACAGAGATGAATGAAGATGTGGTTGATGAATCAACCAGATGGGGGAGTGTAGAGGAGCAGCCAACTGCCTCTGCAGGAAGACCCACCCCCCTACTAGCTGTATACTGGAAGACTGAAATAGTGCCATGTTTGACACCAGCAGTTGTGACTATTCCGCGTCAAGTTTACGGGAAAAGGTACCCACTGAGAAAACCCTATCAAATGTATTCCCGAAGAGCTGATGAACTCTTAGAGAAGATCCCTGAAGGAATATGAAAAAGAGAAAATGAGAAGTTGGTAACGTCACAAGAAACAAGTGTGACACACTATGAAGACTGGTTGATGAAGAGAATATATGGACCTTATAGAAACTGGTGACGAAGTAACAAATCAGGGAAACTTTAATGTGCAAAACAAAGATTGCACATGTGAAAAGCACTGAAGAAAATGGAAGCCATTAAAAAATGTACAGATGCAGCAATGCAAGTAGACTAAGTGATCATAGAAGCTGGCTATAAGTAGTAAAAAGACTGCAGGCAAAGCTGCCACTCTATAGATGCTGCACATCAGTGTCACGATTTTAGTGAGTTCAGACCATGAAGAGAAGGGCTGAAAATTGTGTCACAGCAAAGAATTAGCTGGGAGCATGCAAGAAGCGAGAAAGGCTATCTGGCGTGGTGTCAAGACTGAAGGCTGCCAAGAACTGGTTATCTATCCTAAAGGAACAGTGAACATGAGAAGCTGAATTATCCCTCCTTAAGGTGCAAAGAAAGAACACCATGCATGCCAACTTTATTAATTCAAGACAATGAAATGCTATAAAATGGGCCAAATTTTGGTCTCCTGTTACATGAGCTAAGGATGAGAATAAAGTTGGGCACACAGTCCTGAACTTTGATAAGTGTGTGCCCGTACTCCCCTATATTCCCAAAGAAGAGAATACATTGCAAGGCCAAGTTCAAAGACAGTCTGCATGGCATAAGGCATGGGTGATGAGAGATGGTGGGCTAATAGGGTGGGGAGGTACAGTGCATTCTACCCCTGGCACCTGGATGTGAGCTCACATGCTGCTTAGTGAACTGAATGTTCCGGAAGGGCATGAGAATGCCAACCAATTGTGGAGGGCCACATAAGAAAGGGTCTCATAGTTTGAAAGCCAATAGAGTACTGTGTTTATATTAACTGACAAATATGACTTACACTAGGGGTAGGAATGAGTTTTCCACCTGAATGTAGAGACCCAATCACAATCCCAGTCCCTATGGAAAGTATGCTTAGATGTTCCTCTTGAATCAACCAAAATCCCCCGTAGGTTGTTCTTATTTGCCACGTAGTAAGACGTCATGTATGACACATTTTTGCTATGAAAGAAGTATTTTTAAAGCAATGCTTTGAAAGAATGCTGTGCGACGTCCACTGATGTCCGTTCTAACTCCTTATTTTAGATAGTTGATATTAAAACAGTTCAAAGACTTTGCTTTCTTCCTTAGTCGGTCTAATTATTGGAGTATTGAGTTATTCTGTTTCCCATCCACCTGCATGACACGCTACCTAAATTAAGGCCCATATGGCCCGTGTTCCCAGGAAATAGACCCAGCTTTTATAATAGCTTCATGGATCTCTACCGAAATGTCTCATCCTGTTTTACGTTGTTCCTTCTATTGTAAGGGAGTTCTTAGATTCGACTTAAAAAAGTGCCTCACCCAACTCTCTTCCGAAATAGGGTTTAGCACTATTCCTGTTTATCCTTCTTTGATTTACGAGAGTGCACAGGTCTGCTTTCTGTTTTTACACATTACTGCTTCAAGCATCACCCTCTCTCTGTAATAAGAGGCACTTGTTACATATAAGGATTTTTTAATTGTCTGTTTAGATTTTTTTATCAGGTCCCTTTTTGTTGGTTCTTCGCACTTGGTGGTTTTTATTTTCTTGATCACACTTCTCATCTCCCTTTTCCTCACTTGAATCTCTTTAATATGGACATGTGGGTGATTAGAGTATCCATGCCCTCTCCTGGAATGGACACTAAAAGCCATTTTTTCCACCACAAATATCCAGAAGGTCTATACTTCCAATTCCTCCATTTTCATCTCCCGTGTTGTTGTGATGCAAAACTCCCTTATCAGATAATTCATCTGCTCCATGCCTTTGTGGGCCCACCCTAACCTGTTCTTTTGGTTATTCATGGCCACATTTTTGCAATTAGTTGTATTCAGCAGAGGGATCACAAGGTGATTGTTAGGGTCTTTATCATGGTCACTTATTGGGTTGACTATTTCAAGTCTTGTCACTACACGGGCTAAACCTTCAGAGGCTACAGCATAATCCAACCAAGTTTCAAATTTGTTTCTATGCCATGTAGGTTTTGCTGGAATATCCCTGCTGAAATACTATTTCGAATTGACAAGCCCCAACCTTCCCAGTATTCCCTCCGCCTTGTACTCTGGGCGACTTGTAATAATGCATGAGGACTTTCACCCTTCCACCTACCTCCCAACTCTAGAGTGTGGGGCAGACAGTGAGAATTGAAGTCGCCAACTATTAAAATTTCAGAATCTATATATTTCATTTTAAAGGTTCCTATGATGTCGTCCAAGGCAGCCATCATAAACGTAATATCACACTGGGTATTGAGCCAATATATATTTATTAACAGGATATGTTTGCACACCAGGTTTAGGTCCAATTCTACCTGGATCCCCACTATACATCTCTGGTCATTGGAGGTCAAAGTTCCTTTAATGCCCACCCCTGCTTGATGAACACACATAAATCCCCAGGTGGGCGACCCGTACTGGGTCTATCAGCCATTTGTTTGAAACATGAGTGCCCATCCCACAGTAGATTATCCATTGCACATGTTTCCTATACGTACATAATAGAAAACTCTTTTAACTGGTCTGTCACCTTCATATCAATTGTCAATTTACTGAAACCCCTAATGTTCTATGTTACCAGTGAGAGCCTCTGCTGCTGAACCAAAAGTTCAAAATCTTTTGGCTACAAAGTCTGATTCACTTGTGAGGATTTATATTCACTTCCCAGCCCCTCATCATGTGCTTCAATAACTCTTAGTCATTTTTACCGGCCTCCCTCGAACTCTCCTTCCCCCTGGAAGGACACTGATTTTCCTTTAGCTCGCCTCCTACTGTCTCCCATTTTTGGATCTTCTCAATGTCAACTAAAGTCACCACAAATCCTTGGTTCCGCAGCCTCTCACTTTCAGAAAGAACTAACTCCAGGACCAAATTTGAGTTAAAGTGCAGAATTGAGCAATTGAAATCCCTTTTATCAGGAATGCCTATTCTCACAATGTCCTAACTATAAGCTGCACCTCCTCAGAGGTATTATTCCTTTTCTCAGTTTCCCCCAGAAGCCCAGTGTCTCCAGAGCTCTGGTCCTCCCTAGGCTGGACTATTGCAACAGCCTCCTTATAAATCTTGCTGCCTCTACTCTTCGACCTTTACAACTCACCCAGAACAGAACTGCAAGACTTGTCCGTGGCCTCAATCCCAGGGATCATATCTCTTCAGCTCTGAAATCTCTTCATTGGCTCTGCATGGCTGCAAGGAACAACTTCAAGACCCTCTGCATTGTCCAAAAGGCTTTCTGGGCCTGGGACCCCTCTACCTGCAACTTTCTCTTACAAAACATTTTCCTTCTCGAGCTCTCCGCTCATCCAACTTCAACTCTCTGAGAGTCAGATGCTTCTCCAAGCAGATAGTCAGGGGCAGATCTAGCTCCTCAGCTAGGGCCTCCCTCTGGAACACCCTCCCTGCCTTTCTCAAACTTATGCAGAACCACTGAACGTTCCAGAAGCAACTCAAAACCTTACTTTTTGCTTCCACTTTCTCTCTTCCTCTCCCCTGCTGATGCACCTGACTGCTTCGCGCACTGGTCACCTGGTCTCCTTCTGAACTCAGGCCCATGTTTCTGCATGTCCAGTTGCCCTTGCATGCCGCCAGGCTTGCCTGTGCTTAAGGGTCTGTATCTGAAACCTTACAGTCCCTTCTCTCTGCACTTATGAGCCACCCGCTGTCCGCACTTGTGAGTTAACTGCACTTCCACCTTCACCTCCCCCTGGCACTTATCCCCTTAGCCGCAATTGCACGATCTGAAAGCCACAAGGCTTAGTAAGATCATTATTTTGTCCTGCTTTGTTTCCCCCTCATTGTCTTGTTGCGCCTAGAAACACGTGTGTACAGGCACATTATAAATGCTACATCATTTCATATCTTGTGCAAATTGCCAGAAGGAGCAGGAAATTACCTATATTTAAACAAATACTCTTTCCCCTTCCAAGCGTGTGAGTAAACATCAATTGCATCTTCTTTCTTTGATGACTCTCACGTATGCCCTTCTACAGTGGATTCACTACTTGGTATGTATAGTTATTTTTTTCATTCTCCCTCCTCCCCTGACTACTCTCTTCCATTCTGTGGACCCATTGTTGCATTGTGTGTATATCAAAACACTCTCCTTTATTGTAAACCACCTCCATTGCTTTGTACATGTGATTTAACAAGTCACCTACATTTGTTGTTTCACTTGTGATCAGTGTTCCCTGCATCTGGGGATTTCTTTCCATTCTTTCATCACAAGTGTGCCCTCTTAACAGACCCTCTCTCACCTCTTTTGTTGGTTGTGCTCCAATTTGCCCCAACCACATTCCATGATCTCTTTCCGTCGGATCCACCACAAATCATTGACCAACTTTCTTTTTTCTCTGATTCCACTCTCACTGCTGTTCCATCCCACACCCTCTGGTTGTCCCTGTAGCTGTTTCCTTCTCTCATCCCTGCCACCTGGGATAGCTGCCTTTGATCATCCCAATCCACCCACCTCCCATCCTTTACCGCTTTCCTCATCCCTTGTACTCCCAACCATCGTTCATCCAAGTTTTTACCCTATATACCATCTTTATTTGAAGCATTGAGCTTTGTACTCAGGCTACCCTTTTCTGCCCTTTGTCCCACTCCATCCTGTTCATGGATGAACTGGCTCTTAGATGGCATGATAGGAGAACAACTTCTTGGACCTTTCAGACCCCAACGATCTAAACCCGTTTGGGTTGGCAAAGATACAATGGTGCATGTTTGCGAAATACCAGTCTTGTCTTGATCTAGCCCTGCCAGCATGTCTACAAGATGTACACTCTTCATGCATTGCTTCGGCACAGTGTCTACCAATACTGCATCTTCCTTTCCCTGTTTCTTGCCGTTGAACATTAAGCTGACAGCCATACTCTGTTCCATCAGAGACAAAGCTCTAGTCACTGGCTGTTCCAATATGACTAGAAGCCTCACTTCTTCACTTCTTCCAGAGAATCCTTCCTTTCCAGTTCCTTTAAAGGACACCAGTGACACATTCTTAAAAAGGTTAGTGTTAATGCATTCTTTGTTTTTGAGCTTTTCAAGTTTTTAGATTTTTTGCACCTACCCTGTGTATAGGTCCCCTATTCTTTTGCATGTCCCATTAGGGTGGTCATTTTCCCACCAACTGTGGTGCGGCATTGGACGCAAGATACTATTCTAAACTCAAAGCTTTGCTGATGGTTAACTCTGGCCTACTAAGCAATTAATCTGCACAGCCCTCTTCCGCACTACTAGGGATCGTGGGAGGGACAATTTTTTCCATAGCCACCCAAACACAGGATTCCTCCACTGATTCCTGTGTAGTCCTCTGTAGGGGATCCTGCAGCATGCTTTGTTTGTCTACCCTCACACTAATATTTGCCAACATAATGGAATGTACCCGCACCTCATTCCAAATGTTGTGATACAGCATCACAAATGAACTCAATACTATGTTTAAAGCAGACAAAGTCGAGGACGTAAGTTGGGGCACTCACAAACTTCTCACAGGTTATGATGAATATTGCTGGTATCTTCTTTGTCTGGGCTCTGTTGTTCCTTCATACCTGTTGCCGCCCCCCCCTCTGTTTTATAGGAAGTTAATGAGGTCTGATGGTGAGCCTTGAATCAAAGGGTCACAGGTCTGATTTACTATGGTGATCCCCAAGTCCTTAGGCACTTCACATGGTAAGGATTCCATATGCTCAATTAGGCTCAAGTCATGCACCTCATTCATGTGGGGGCCATCTAGGCATGCCATAGTTTTGACCCCCACCTCTCATGCCCTAAAATCTCTCCACTAGCTCCCGGTTGCAACAAGGATCATATTTGAATCCCTCTGCATCATTCATAATGCTGTCTGGGCCTGGGGCCATGCTATCTACAATTTCCTCTCACCAAATACACTCCCTCCAGATCTCTCTGATCTTCCATCTCCAACTCTCTGCTTGTCAAGCACTTCTCTAAGCAGCGAGTGGGTAGCCAATCTCTTTCCTTAGCTGTCTCTCTCCTCTGGAACAGCCTCCCCCTTACTCTCCATCCTGAGCCGGATCTCCTCAAATTTTGCAAGCTCCTCAAGACTTTCCTCTTCTCTTCCTGCTTCCCATTCTCCCTGCTGTGCTAACCCCTATTTGCTGTCATTGGTAGCCTGCACCCTTATGCATCCTTCTGGTTCCTAGACTTCTGTACATGCACCTACAGCCTCTGCCCCAACCATTTTAAGCACTTGCCTTGGGCACACACTGACCTGAGTTGTTTCACAGGCCAGCACTTATAGTACTTGCAGGTGACCACTCTGTCATCAAGGTTTACCACCCAGCACTTATATGTTGTCCTGCAACTGGTTCTTCTGCACTTCCTCCTCTGTGAAACCCCTAGCACTTACCCCTTCCCTCTCCCCTCTCTTTCTCCACTTGCACACTTTGAATGTGCACAGTGTCTAATAGGACCACCTCAGCCTTTTGCTCATTGTTTTTACTTTATTCCATTGTCTTGTTTTGCTCCCTGTTCCCTCTGTTTTGCCGTGTGGATGCTTAACACAATTTCTTGAAGTATGACCGCCTTAAAAATGCGAAATGAATAGATAAATAAATAGCTGTTTTGTTTTCTCATGAGAAAGGGAAAGCTTTGCCCCTTGTGGTTGCCACAAGTAATTCTGGCCGGGGCCCTTGGGAACTGCCAACAGGTATATACTTGGAAAAATCCAGAAAGTTCTAGAACATGCCATCATGCATTTGCAATTGTTTAAAAAGGTGGGAGCAGTCAGACAGAGCAAGCTTTGCTGTAAGGGTTGCATCCGAAGTAAGCTCTTAAGTGAGCTATTCAGCATTGAACTGCAGTGAAAGACTTGACTTCTGGTGTGACTGCGCTCCACAGTGTTGTGAAAAGCCCTATTCACAAGAGGAAGCTCTGCGCACAACTCCAAGGCAAAACACTCTTCATGGACACTACATTCACCAGAATCCTCTGGGCGTGCGTGAAACTCCGCCTCCAAGCCATCAGGAAGTGAATATCTATACCGGATGCTGCACATCCGGCACACACATCCGGCACGCGCATCCAAAGTAAGCTCCTAAGTGAGCTGTTGAGCGGTGAACTGCGGTGAAAGACTTGCATTTCCGGTGTGACTGCGCTCTACAGTGTTGTAAAAAGCCCTATGCACAAGAGGAAGGTTGGCGCACAACTCTGAGGTGAAACACTCTTCACAGACACTACATTCACCAGAGTCATTGATTTTTTGCCCATAGAAAGTTTTGAAGTGAGCTGGGCTGAGGTTGGGGTGGAATAAGTGGGCTGGGCTGGCCCCTTCTCAGTGTGTGCTGGGTAGTGGATTGCGGCACCTATTCACGCCCACTCACCCTGTTCCTCTCTCCTAGATCCTCTGGGCATGCGTGAAACCCCACCCCCAAGCCATCAGGAAGTGAATTACTATACTGGATACTGTGCATCCGGTACGCACATCCGAAGTAAGCCCCTAAGTGAGCTGTTGAGCTGTTTGGCTGAGGGGGTGAGCGTGAGCTAAGAATTTGTTTATACTTTGTGTGAGTGACTTTATCCCCATTTAAATTGCATTTACGCACTTAGGGATAATACATTTTCTTTTTGTTTTGTAGCTCGAAGGTCTTCAGTAAGACAAAGTAATAAGTATTTGTGTTGAGTAAAGCACCATTTGGGAGCAAGATCCCTTAAGAAACAGTGAGGTATGACCACTTTTGGGCAAAAACTATTACAACAAGATAACAAAAATGATCCTGCAAACATTGAAAACAGGCATGCCAAACAGAAGCCCGTTACAAAGGGTAAGAGACCATTTGGCGGCCGGGCAGCAAACCGCTAGCTATACATGTTCTACTCCCCAGCGTGGCTTTAACAATAATGGTCGGCTAACGAATTCTGACATTCAGATGTTTTGTAGTGGCACCCTTTCTGTATACAGGGCGAAAAATGTAAGCAAGATGGATGAAAGGACAAGTGCTAGAAATACAGAGATAGTGAGTACCCACTCCTCAGACATGAGTAAGTTCACTTCTCACCCTGCATCGGCTGCCTTGCATGCAGCGGAAGGCTCATTCTCATTGCCGCAAATAGAGGTGTCCATATCCAATACAGCAACGCTGAATAATTTGCCATCTACGGGGATAATGCCAAACACAATGATTTCCATGGGTCGTAACTCCATAGATGTGGCAGTCATTTATTTGGAAGATAACGATTCGTTATTCTCGAACAATCCTCGGTTTCACCAGTGATGTTTTCAAAAGATTGCCACAGTGCGGTGGAATCAGTTTCCTCTGCTGACTCTTTTACTCCGATCAAACTACAAACTAACAATCATAGTACTAACACATCTTTGGTCATCCATCACCCTGATCATTTATTAGGAGTGACATTACAAGCGATGAGCAAAAATTACACACCTAAGGTGAAATCTTGCAAAAAATATTCCTTTGGCAACATTTCTAAATCCACTCTCTTGGAATTGGCACCCATCATGAAACATCCATATTCCATTCTAAAAACTTCCATTTCATCTGTAACATGTCAAACAGATGTCACGCTATTTTGCGAACAGGCCTTGAATCCTATTGTTCAAGTTGATGTCCCTAAAGAGATCTCACATCCAGTACCATGCATTGAGGAAATTATTTATGATGTTGCAACAGACATTGGGAAAATACCCAAAACCAAGACTGTAATGCCTGACTTAGCCGTCATTGATAACAGTTACAGTGTAAACAACAACAAAAAATTCACAATCTTCACGTCAGGGGCTCAGGAGAAAAAAGTTGAGAAAGTGAATTGAACTAGATTATCAAAAAACCAAGAAGCTCCAGAGAACATAGGTAAATCTTCCTCAAAACAATTATTTAAAGCCATTTCGCTACCAAAGAGAAATATTGTGATAGCCTCTCAAGCGATCAAGCAAAAATACTCACTTCGATAGCAGGCTAGAACAAATGGAGGTGTTTCTTTTATTCCAGCTCAGGCCATGAGTTATCCATCTTTAGATGACTTAATGGATGAAATAAGCAATCAAAACACTCTAGATAGTAATCCCTAGAGTGAAGATCATGAGGCGCTTGGAAAGGTTTCTGTTCATTCTAAACACACAGTTGTGGTCACCGACTCTGCAAAGAGTGCACATAGAGCAGAAATTCGGAAAGCAGTGGATGCCTACATGGCAGGGGTCATGCCAATGGCTCTTGCTTTTCCGATAAATAACATTTCCCAGCCTGACTTGATAAAGCCCAAGTCTCTCGCTGGCACCATATCTAGTGATAAAGAACAGGAAGCAGTTGTGGGACAAAGTAGCGGGAGGATGAGCATAGTTGTGCATGAGAATCCCCAAGCATTACATTCATTGAAGGACACAACAGTCCGTCAGCCTTCAAACCCCCTGCCTGTGGCTTCCTTTATTCAACAAACCCGGTCATACAGGTTGACACCAACTCTGGTGCAGTACCCACTCATATGTCTGGAGCCATTATATATTTAATTGAGAGTGTGTTGAGTAATCTACATGGCCAAAATGCAAAAAAACACAAACTGAATCCAGCAGCAAAATGAAAGGTGTTGGCGTGAAGAAAGCAGTCCAACCTGTTAGGACGGCCCCAGCTGCTCATTTGCATGTAGACTCCCACCACTCACTCAATATGATCTGAACTGACAAGCAGTGATGGCCATCTTCTCCGAGGTATAACAACTGGAGGATATTCTATCCTCAGATCTAACATTAGTTGAATTCACCAGTAAGGAGCACTGGAACTCTGTAAGAATCTGGATACAATCTAGAGTAGTCCTGAACTTAATATGGCAAGCAAAAGATGCACTATACAAATTGGGTTTCACATTGTCCTTAGAACCAAGAATGGGGCCTAGTAATCCCCGAACATTGAACAAGGGGTCCACTTAGAATAGAACCATGTGGCAACTAAGATGGTAAAGAATACTCAAGAGGGTAATGCATCTTGCAGTGTCAACACAAGTTCGATCAGAATTAACTAAATGTGGAGGAAGGCTTAGGCCATCTGGCTCTATTAAGTTGGAACACAAGAGTATTTAAACACCTGATCAATAATGATGAAAGTAGCATAAGTAAATTTGATATAGTCCTCCTTCAAGAGACTTGGTTTACCATTCCTCCAATTTGGGATAATCACTAGATTCACGTAAATTCTGCTTTCAAACATGCATTAGGTAGACCGACCTCTGCCTGTTAACAGCTGTGAAATTGGTGAAGGGTTTGTCATCTAAATCTTGGGCAGTGCCAAATGTGTAAAGGAAGAGTATGCTATTCTAAATGTATACTGGAGTTTGATTGCATTGTCTGATGTTTTTAAGAGATCTGATTGCCATCCTGGACCTGGTAGCAGAAGATCAAAATGTTACATTTCTGGTGTTAGCTGGAGTCTTAAATTTGAAATGTATGGCAAAAATAAATCATCACCACAAAGAGAGACGCCTACATGTACTTAATGGTGCTTTTGCTTCAGACATTCTACCAGCACTGACATGGCACAAAGGGGAGTGCACATCGATAATAGATTACATTTATGTGAATTCTGCATTGTGGTCTCCTATGAAGAGCTTTTGCGTCACTAAATCGGAAATGAGTGATCATAACATCCTCACTGCAGAGTGGGGAGCATGGGTGGCAAAGGAGGTTGGCCAAAATAATTCTGAACAAGGTTGCCTAGTGGTCAATGTTGATGGCAATCGGCTCTGATGGTCAGAGAACGATTTGGTGCATTACAATCAATTGTAACGTCATGGTGAGTCAGGAAATCACACTCAGTGAAGAAATGTCGGAATGTTACATAGTGAGGTAATTCAAGCAATCCAGCAGGGAAAGGCAAATTTAAAGTCACAATTGCACCACTTTCACAAATATGATAATGTAGTCAGAGTAAGAAAATCACAGTATCATGCAAAACTGAGACAACTTGCACTCTGTCCCATGCCCATTAGAACTGAGGCAGTGAAAGGGATAAAAGCCAGTTTCAGAAATTGTATCAAGGGCTATAGAGCAAACTTGTACCAACAAGATGGAGCTAAGATGCTCAAAATCTTAGCGAGTAAAAACACCTCGAAAATGTGGGCTGTGATAAATCATGCAATTACGGCACCCCAAATAGTCATGCAATCGACTGCAGTGAATACGCATACATGGGTAGCACACTTCACGCTGCTATATGCACCGGCTAAGGACAGTATGACCCTTGAACAATTAAATATACCGATTGCCTTTCATCCAACATTTGAACAATCTGATATTCTAGATCTTATCAAGACATCTAGTAATTCAAAAGCAGTTGGGCGGATGGTCTATTTAATCATGCTCTGAAAGCACAAATTTGGTCCTCCATTCTGTACAAGATCTTTTCAGTGATTAATTTTTTATTTTATTTTATTGCATCAATTAGTTACCAAAGGAAACTTTAAATGCATTGTGGAGATGAAAATAAAAGAAAAGAATTGAAAAAAAGGAAGAAAAGGAAGAAGAAAAAAAAAAAAAAACACAGTTACATCAATTATATATATATATATAGGGGGGAAACAGTATATTCTGTTTCCTGACTCTTTGCCTTCCTGGTTGCCGTGGAGCAAGACGGCGTGCGGCGTGGATCGAAGCCCCGCCCTCTTCAGGAAGGAACACACTTAAACAAGACCCAAGCGCCCTCGCGGCGTTAAGCCCTCGTGTGTGAAGGGCGAGTGCATTTTTTTAGCGGCTGTTTGGCGTTTGCTGGTACGTTGGTACGCCGCTGGAACATGGTCGACTCCCCAAAGGTAGTGGCGCCCACTCCAGCTCGTGGCCCTCAGACAAGACACAAAACATTACAACAGCGACGAATGCTGAACCCATGGACTGCCATTCCAGGAAAAATCAAGACTGGTGCAAAGGTAAGCAAGCAAGTGGTTGATCTAAACGCACCTGTTGTTTCTCACAATATAACTGCTCAAGTACACCTTGCAGCAAACCTTGACCTTGTCTCTTGTGATTCAATTCCCTCAACTACTGACGTGCCACTGATTAATATGGACAGTGACTCAATTCAAGAAAAGGTATTACGCCCAATACCGCTACTCTCTCTCGCAAATCTAAATCCAGCGCCGCCTGTGGAGGAAGGGCTAGAAGACGCATCCTCCTCCATGCAAACTGTCTCTAGCGACATCTCCTTCTTCCCTTTCGATTTAACGGATGCGGAAATCATGTGTGCAGATACTTTGGACCAGGAACAACCATCTAATGCTCCTTCTCTTGCCCCTTCTCAAGTTGCTAAATTGAACGAAGTTATACTTCTGGCAAAACATGCAGGAAATATAGAGGCTTCATCATCCATCACGCTTTGTCCACTGAATTCTGCTTTCCACTCTGAAGGTCTACGAGCAAAAGACGACTCAACCCAAGAGTCGAGAATGCTCTCGCAAGCTTCCGCCTCTAATATTCACTGGAAGCTACAGCCAGACCCACGTTGTGGCACAATCACTTCATTAAACCCTATTTGTGTACACTTACCTACCGCCAGTTCTGGCTCTGTTTGTTCATCTCAACATGAGTGCCCGGAGAGGCCCAATGCACCTCATAAAAGTCATATTCCTAAAGTGCCAGCAAAAATCTTCCCTACTAACAGGTCCGATGCATCTCTGCAAGCTCCCCTGATGAAGGACACACCCAGTCTAACATTGCGGAACCCAGCACTGAACCTGAGTGGTCAGCCTTTAGATCCTGACATTAGTTCACTCTCAGTTCCGGCACGGCTGTCGATGCAGTTTTCTCCTCAGAATGGACAACAAAAGAAATCCCAAATACCGCAACAGGCGGGCAACTGTTTAGATGGGAAATTGAGCAAAAAAAAGAGTGATTGCTAGTATGACTCCAGTGTCCTTACCTGCACTTTACACTCCAAGCAAGGACTTATCACATGAATCAAGCTCTGCCAATGAATCCTGCAAAACTCCAAGCTCAAAATCCAGTCTATCAGTAGCCGCTGCAATTCAAATTCATAACAACGTGCTTGCTGCTTCCTCGCAAGCAATGATTCCTTTTGTAAAACTGTACAAGTCTATAAATGAAACCATTCGCGATCAAGGAGCGATGCTATTGAACCTTACGTCAAAACTTGAAAGAATTGATAACTTCATCACATTTTCAAAACAACAAATGCAATCTGAAGAAGGCTCATGTGTACGCTGGCAATCGCATATTAGCGATGACCTCTCAACTAATCAAAGGAGGAATGAAACCCTGTTCACAGATCTCATGGATGTAACTGCAGACATAGCCAACAGATTATTACCACCTACCATAATCGGAAAAGCTAACGTGAGTAAGCACACTTGTTCATTAGCTAGGAATACTCATTTGATGCCTCCTTCTTTGGTTGTAAGTTCACAAAACTTTGACTCAAAAGATGCAGCAAATATTTCTATACCCAGTGCACGTACTGCAACTTCAAGCACAGATGACTCGGCAAAGGTAATCCCACAACCTTCATTTGATGTAATTCAACCTTTACTAGAAATTGAGTCATCAGTAGCTACCGACGCAGGCCCTCTAAAGGATACTGGTTTCGCAAAGCTTCCAGTGCTCCAATTCGCTCCTCTTAATAACCCATTTTCATCATTTGGCATTTTCTCAGGTCCAGCCAAAACAGGTGACCTGGGTGCTGTGCCAAAAAGGAAAGTTGGTACGCAGAATGCAAAATCTACAGCCCCTTTAAGAAAGGGAAAAACCATGACATCATGCCCTAATCCAAAGCAAGCCATAATATTCATCCACCAAAAGCTTCATCAGGAACTTATCCACTCCACCAAGATTAGGCCTATTTAAGCGTAACATGAAATCTTGTACTGAAAATGTACAGACACAACACATTGGCCAACCTTCATCCTTGAAACCTGGAGTGAAGCGGCGGCGTATAATCTCAGAAGACCGCTCTTCCGCCGTGTCAGTTAAATCCTCTTCGACTGACCTATGTGACTTGTCAACTTATTCTATCTCAGGTGACGACAAAATGTCTCAATTGTGCGGCGAGGCAGGCTTGCCCTCGCCTCAGCCTCCACGCCATATGTCTTTTCCAGCTAAGAGTGTCATATCCAAGCGGCGAGATGCTGAGATCTCTTCAAGGCGGAGTGCGACTGAAGGAGGGCCTGCTGACTCTGCCCTGGAGAGTCTAAGTCTCAACCCAAAACTAACGTTAAATCAGCGCAAATTGCAGCTCACTTCTAATCTCAAGGGTCCTGAAAGAAGTTCTCAGCAAACATCAAAAAGCAATCATAAATTGAGATTACAAAACATTCTGGGCGATGACAACGAGTTAAACTTGAACCGGACAAATGTGTTAAGGTTGTTCAAACACATTCCTCCTCTGCGGTTGATTGTCACTGAGGACATCCAAATAGTTGAATATGTAACAGAGCAATGCTCTGATTCCGTCCTGCTACACATCGCTTCAAGTGGAGTCCGTAATACTCTATTGAAAGCTGCAGATGACCTCTTGATGTTTGGCTTTGAAATTTCAAGTGAACCTGAGACTGAAATCGTAAATAATTCCGCTAAGAAGTCCGACAAGCAACTGCTTGCCAAAAAAGTTGAAGACGTTGCAAATTTTCGAAAGCTTCTAACTACAGTAGGTACCCACGGTCACATAAAGCACCAAAAGAAGAACTATGTGAGCCGTTCGAGAGTACATGCTCAAGTTTAGCCATGATTGACAGCAGTGGAGGCTCCTCACTCAATTCTCTCTTGGAACACTCGAGGGTTCAGCCATCTATTCAATGACTTTGAATTTCCACTTGAAAAGGTGTTTGCCATCTGTTTACAAGAGACATGGTTGTCTGAGGCCCCCCTGAGAGATGGCTTTACTACCTTAATCAATCCAGCCATCAAAAATGCTCATGGGCGCCCAAGCGCAGGACTTATAACTATGGTTCGCTTGTCACAAAACTGGTCAACACCAGAAGCATTTAATCCCAACCCTTTTGTTCAAGCTACAATCATGCACGCAATGTGCGACAATGCTGATTAAAAAAAAACATCGCTTCTAATCATAAACTGCTATTGGAATGCGGCTAATATCAGTACGAAGGTACTCATAGATGCCGTATGCTCTCTAATGGATAATGCAATTTTAAAACACAGCAATTTAACAATTATTTGCTGTGGAGATTTAAACTGCACCTGGTTCAAATATGCTCCAAAGGATCATACTTACCATTTGATTCCCAAAGATCAGATTGGAGTCAGAGCTCAACAATGGTCAAAGGCAATGAAAATACGTAATTGTGTAATGGTTAATGGTGCGGTCAAAGGTGATAATCCAGCACAACCAACTTGGCATAGAGAGCATCTTCATAGTATCATCGATTATTTTTGGATTTCAAGAGTGTTTGAGCCAAAGATTAACTCACTGCACGTCCAACAAATGTCCAATAGCGACCATAGATTATTAAACCTTGAATGTCTCCTGACTACTGCAACTTCCACAGATTTATACAACTTACCCGTTGAAACAAACAGGAGCGGAAATCGGCTGCGGATTAGTCTTAACCAGATTGGCTGCTTAACTGAGAAACTTATGAGATTGCCTATTGGGGTGGATTATACCCCCCTTCTATTGATACATACAACCGATTCTAATGGTTCGAAAACACAACAAAAAAGTCATAAACATCTGTTCTGCAAGCTCTTGCATGAGAAAAAAAAGAGCTAAGAAGAGACTTGAGGTGTCTAAAAAAAAGAAACATGTCAAAGCAAAAATTATCAGTGGAAGTGAGAGACAGACGTACACTGTTCAGAAATTGGGTAACTTCCAACCGCATGATAATAGAGCAAGACCGGGCCGAATTAATGATGAAATTTATGCTAACTAAAAACACACGCGACATATGGCAAATTTTAAATATAGGCCACGCAAATAGCATGAATTCGACACAGAACATCATTTCAGCCGACGTCTGGTGCGAACATTTCTCCAAAGTTTTTAATAGCCATATTTTTGAACCGGAACTACAGTCTAGGTCCAAAGGTGAGCTATGGAGCACATAAATGTCGCTTGATGACATAACCTGCGCCATTAAATTGCTAAAGAACTCACGTGCAGCCGGCCCAGATTTGATCAGTAACGTAATGCTAAAAAAAAACACGCTGCTATGGGCTCCTTTCATTGAATGTCTGTTCAAGAACATCACCAAACATAAATCATTGCCTGAGTCTTGGTTAACTGCAATTGTTGGCCCCATCCACAAAAAGGGGCGTTGGGATTCTCCTGATAACTATCGCCCGATCGCCCTACTTGATTTGATCGGTAAAATCTTTGGCTCAAATTTGAGATCAAAATTGGCAACCTGGGCTTGTGAGGCTGGTATTCTAGATGACCGCCAAACTGGATTCTCAAAGGGCGTTGGTGTTGATGTAAACCTCTCAATATTAACCATCCTGAAATTAGAAGCCTTAAAAGCAAATACCAAGTTACATCTGGCCTTCATTGACATGAAGCAAGCCTTTGATGGTATAAATCGTAATCTGCTGTGGCTAAAATTATTAAGATGGAAATGTCCAGCTGGTATACTCAATCCTATCATGGCCCTACACTCAAATACTTCAATTCGAGTACGTCTAAATAAGGCTGGGGAACTATCCGATAAAATCATAACAACAAGAGGGGTAAAGCAAGGGTGCCCCTTGGCAGCTGATCTGTTTAAATTATTTTTAGCAGATCTACAGCCCCATTTAGATCAAGCCCACTGCTTCCCTCCTAAAATACACAAGACTTCTGTACGATACATCGCCTATGCTGATGACCTGGTGCTGTTGGATCGAACTCAAGTTGGTTTGCAGCGACTACTTCACTGTCTTTACGATTACTTATCGTCTAATGAGCTTCAAATAAACACTGAAAAAACTAAAATCGTGACAATTGGCCCTGTGAGAAGTAGGAAAGACAAAGCCTTTAAGTGGGCGGTCGGTGGACGGCTCTTGTCATCAGTAAACTCAATACGTTACTTTGGAGTGCAGTTCAACAATTCGTTCTGCGAAAACTCATGGGTAGATGCTTTGAAAGTAAAATGTCTAGGATTGGCTCTTCAAGCGGCTACAATAAACAAAAGCTTTGGCAAATTTTCGCTAACTCCAATCATAATGTTCTATCTACAAAAGGTGGTACCGATTCTGACCTTTGGTGCAGAAGCTAGCTGGCACATAAATGAATACACCTGGAACCAGCTTGAAGGTTGCTTCTGGAAACGTGCATTAAACCTTCCGAAGTGTGTACCTGTTATCTCTTTAAGACATGAATTGTCCTTGAACTCTCTTTATAGCCATATGATCTGGAAATCTATTGCATTGATGCGAAAGATGACAGAAAACAGCAAACCAGCGGCCTATCGTATCTTCTCAGGTGAGGACGACTCCACCAGGGCCTGCTTACTAGATCTATGGCGATCAAGAGTGCAACATTGGGTTGATGCTGCGGAAATTGGTAATTACGATCTGTTCATACGACCACAACATGCGAAAAGAAAATTTGATATCTGGGCATGGATTATCAACTTGGAAGCACACGAGAAATTGGCCTCTTCAAAATGGCTGAGTCCGGATCACAAAAAATTAAACGCACAATCACCCTATCTTTTGCGATGCTACTCGAGACATTATCGCGAGCAATTCCTAAGATTTCGTTTAAACATCTTGAAAACAAAGGAAATTCTATGGCAAAGAAAGGATGCCTCGCTGAAGGACAATTTATGCCGTTTTTGTCGAGGGACCACTGAAACCTCAAAACATCTAATTCTTGATTGTCTAGCCACCTGCGACTTACGTTCAAAGCATCTGAGCCAATTTGCGCCTCTTGATGGAGACATGGAGGCTTGGTGGCGACTAATTTCCAGTGGCAATAACGTTAAACACGTATGTGCCATCGTAAATTACTTAAATATATTGCTTCAATCTCCATGTTAACCTGTGCTAGCAAGTTGGGCGTGACTCACGGGGGCCGGTGGCGTGACTTCGTCACTATTTGACTTGAATCTGTTGGGAGCATTTGTGCTCAGGCTTCAACTGGACTTGAAATTTGTCTGATAGCAGATTGAGGCTAAGCTTGTTTATGTTGCATTTGAATTTTGCTCTTCATCCTTTTTATTTTCCTTTCTGTCGACCTTAGTCTACTCATGAATGAAGATTCGTGCTAGTTCTAGAAAATTTAAATTAATCACCTCAAAGAAATTTTCGAACCTTTGAACCTTGAACCAATTGCGATGAATGTTTAGGATGTTGTTTTGTTTTGTTTGAATCTTCAAAGTGACCATTTGAAACAAAAGTTTTCTTCATATGTTAAAACTGTAGTTTTCTATAAAATAAAAAAAAAAAAAGAAACAGTATAACTCGAGAAAAATAACTAAATGTCCAAAATTGTAAAGGTTTCTCTCATAAAGTTCAACAGAGCCAGGGTTGTAGATACTTTTTCCCCCCTTCTCAGAATTAGCCACCTGTCCTGCAAGGTTAAAGTGCTTAAATTTGAAAGGTGCGTCCCCAACCATTTCTCTCTGAACTTAGTTAAGGTAACACAATTCATCACTAGATGCTGTAAGGTTTCAGCCTCTTGCCCACAGCCTCGACACAGCAGACTGGGTTTTTCCTCTTTTTTGGTTCTTCTCCCTAAGACTTCTCTTGTGTGGAAGAGGTTTAGTCTGAATTTTAAGAACCGCTGTCTTTCCGTATTTGAGGGAAATTTATCCAAGTATGGGTGGACGGTGCCTCTGCAATAGTGCTCGTCCATGCCTTGGGTGATTGATGGCAAAGCACTGAGCCTGTCCAGGGTGGCTATCCAGTCCCAGGCCAAGAGTTTTCTCTTTACCATGAGCGGATTTAACATGAGATTGTCTGGTTTTAGTGCTATGGTATTCAGGATTTCTAAACAAATTAATTGCCACTTGGTTAGGACCGGAATCAATTGTCTTTTGATTGCTTCGTTAATTGCCACAAATCCACTTCTTTCCTGGGGGTGCAGACATTTGCAGAGGAGTGTCAGGGATTTCCAGAACGTAGATATGTAAAGGGACGATAGGCCTAGTTCCTTACGCACACTTTCCATTGGAGTTGATGTCGGTAAGCCCAATACTCTTTTCCAGAATAGGCCCTCCAACAGTTTCCAAACATCTGAATTGATGAAGAAATTCGCCTGTGCTGCGTAAGTGAGAATTGGCACAACTTTCAGTTTGTAGAAATCTATCAGAGGACGAAGGGAAAAAGAACAGTATCGTCGCTTGATTAACAAGGCTTGCGAAGCTAAGTTCGTAACTTTACTTCTAAGCCTGCAGATACCTGGACCATCTTGGATGCTGTTGTTTAAAGTTACTCCAAGGTATATCATGGACGAAACCACTGGTACTTCTTCCTCGGAAAGGTACCACCTTAGATTTTTCATGCCGATGATAGGTCCTAGCCTCAAGATCTTTGATTTTTTTGGATTTATACGGAGGCCGTTTCCTTGTGTGTATGACTCCAGTGCCTTTAGTTGCCGCTGAAGTCCGATGGCCGGTTGGTCTAGCAACAGAAGATCGTCCGCAAATAACAGCCTTCCCACGACGGTCTCCGCGATTTTTGGGGGGAAACACCTCACTGCTTCGAAAGCTTCCTGCATGTCGGATATAAAAAGGCAAAAAACAGCGGGAGCCAACCGACAGCCCTGTTTCAGACCGTGCATGGCCACCACATTGTTTGAGAGGTTGCCCTGTCTGTCCAACCTTATTCTGAGGGTTGTCCCCGTGTGTAGTGCTTCGAGAGGTTCTCTCAGGTTGGTCGGACATCCCCATTTCCTTAATTTGTGCCATAGCATTCCGCGATCAACAGAATCGAATGCCTGTTCCAAGTCTATTGACGCGATATAGATGTTCTTATATTTCTTGGCCTTAACCATGCATTTGATTATGTTGATGAGTAGCACATTTAAGGATGTTCCAATGCCCTTTTGAAAGCCTGATTGCCAAGGGTCCAGATGGTCTGCCAGCCGACTCCAATCATTTAGATGTTTCAAGATTAGTGCTGCAAATATTTTGCCGACGACATCCAAAAGGGCAATCGGTCTGTAGTTAGTGGGCACGGACCTATCTCCCTTCTTAAAGATCGGCACAATTATGGACGTCGTCCAAGATTTAGGTAACTTTTTTAGTCTTGTTATGTTGTTATACAAATCCAGCATGAACGAAGCCCATTTTTCCGGGTCCCTTTTGAGGATGTCGTTGGTGAGACCATCAGGTCCTGCAGCCCTTAAAGAATTGGACTGTTTAATAAGGTCTAGAATATCTTGTTTTCCAAATGTAAAGTCCCAGGGCTCATTCGATGGTAAGAATGGGGCAGGACCACAGATTTTCCCCATAGAGTAAAGGTTCCGAAAGTGAGTTTCCCAAACTTCTGAGGCTATTGGATTTACCATTTTTGAGCCGGAAGGGATGTTTATTTCATTGATCAACTTCCAAATACAAGTGATGTTTTTAGTAGATAGTAGGTGAAGCATCTTCTCACTGTCTTGTTGCATTATTTGATGTTTGTGTTGCTTAAGCCAGTTCCTGTAGGTGTTTCTAGCTTTAGTATACAGGACTAAGTCAGCTGGTTCTCTAGTTTTAACATATAATCTCCTGGCTTTTTTAACCAGTTTTCTTTTTGTCACTACTTGGTGATCATAGTGGTGCCGCTTGCATTGGTGAATTTCCTTGGCGACTACTTTTGGGCGAAAGATCTTCAGTGTTTCAGCATATTCTATCAGGTTTGGACCTTGGTCCTTGATTAAGGAATCCAGCACCAGGGCCATCTCTTTTCTTCCCATGCGTAGTCTATTGCCACCAGGAGTTGACTCGAGAAACTGGTTTGGTAGATGTTTGCCTGGTACAGACGAGAGCTTGTTCCAGGCCTCAGATTTGAGTTCCAGGATGTTGTGATCACTCTGGATTGTGGGGATCACTTCCAACGATATTAATTTGCCAAAGAGATTTTCTGATGCAAACATATAGTCCAGTGTACTTGTTTGGGCACCCCGTTTCCATGTGCGGGCGGCTGGTTTGTCGCCCGCCAAGTTACCGTTTACCAAGTATATATTTCTGGCTAGTAGTTCCTTCTCCATAACCACGCCTCTCGTTATTTTTTTTGAGGCGTTCAAAGGCAGGAACTCTATTTTCCTCTGCTTCTTGTCGTAACATTCCATGTTCAAGTCACCACATAGCAGAATTTCAAGTAGTGGGCATTCAATCCTGGCGTCGTCTATGGCTTCCAGTAGGACTTCCATAAGTTTGTCCTCATCTCGGGCTGTCGGGCCCCAGTATACGTTGCATATAAGCAACTGCCAGTCTGAAGTAAGTGAAGCTGGTTCTGATGTGGATGAAATCCTACTAAGTTGGATCCAAGGGTTTCTGTTTAGAGAAGAGAGCACTTTTATGCCACTGGTGCGTTTTACCCCCAACAGTAAACCCGAGCTTGGTCTGCCTTTTGAGCCCTTTGTTGCGGGGTTTAGATATAGCTCAAACCTGTCCAGAAGAGGTAGATCACACAACCAGGTTTCTTGCAAGCAAAATAGGTCGTAAGAGGACAGGTGTGTTGCTGAATTTCCAAGTAAATGCACATAACCCCTTCTGTTCTAACTCATGATCTTTATCCCTTTTGGTTTGGAGTTGGAGTGGGCACTCGTAGATGGGTGTTGGCGTTATGACTTAGCAGATAGGACCCCAGCCAGCCAACTCCAGTCGTCTTGACTATTCACCAAGTTTAGTCCTGCTTTTTCTGATTGAATATGCACTTGGTCTCCTCCACTATCAACCTCTCGGGTCCCTCTACCACTATTTCCTGCTTTCATCGGATGATCCTTATAGGGTTTGGTAATGGTACTTCGGTGGTTGTGTAGTAGATGATTCCGAGTAGCTACACGGTCGGATCTGTTTTCCTCCTCCAACATCCCTAAGCACGAATCCACATAAGTTAAGTTTTGGGCCCAACTCTAAGAGTACATTTTTAGTGTTTTGATCAGTTGTGTGAAGAATCACACTGTCATGTCGCTGTTCATTATGAAATTCGATCCAGTCTAAATCCCTCGATTTTAATTTCTCCAGAAGATCCAGGAATTGTAAGAGCCTCATAACGTTAGCCCGATTCATAATTAAGTTGTCTCCGTAGCCTAGAGTTCTTTCCAATAGTATTCTGTAGTGTTCCTTGGCATTTTTTGCCCCCGGTCCATTGTGGGCATTGTGATTGTTGGGCCCACATGTCGGTTTTCTCTCAATCGTTTCTGCCCATGACACTGTTCTTTTTGTTTCCTTTGACGCGTCAGGGCTGACTCCTTTATTACTGGTAGTTTCCAGGGATCTCTGGACAAGAAAGTTCCGTCTGTCTTCCAGTGTTGTGTAAACCAAGGCGTTAGATGGGTGTATGTCTGCCCTCTCTTTTTCTGTGGGGCTGGCCGATATTTCTCTACCGGAGTGCACTCTAGTTTTCCACTTGAGTTTTTTATCGAAGACTGAGTTCGGAATCGATAACGTGGGCATTGAGGGCTTTTTGAAGGACACTAGCCGCACCGCCCTGTCTTTATCGGTTTGAGCCTTCATCTCCCCTTTAAGGTCGACTTCTTTTATCTTGCTGTATATTTCTGGATCTTCTTCCTCGATACCACTTTCTGTTCCGGAGGTATTCGATCCTGACTCCCCATCCCATGTGGTGTTTATGTCTGAATAACAGATAAGTCCATGAGAGAGATGTCCATGTTGTCATTTGTCGACGTGATGTCCAGTGGGCGAGGGGATTCATCAGGAGTTACTTTTAGGCGGGCAGCAGGAGCAATTTCTGTTTTTTTTATTACTGGTCTCTCATGAGTTGGCAGTTTGCAGGGAAGTGCCAAGTTCCTTGGAAGGGATAGACCAGTTGCAATTTTAGATCTCAATGTGGGTTTTCTTGTAGGCAAAGGTCTCTGTCCTATAGGTTTGTCCGTTGGTATGACTATTTTCCCATAGTTTTTGTCGCCTTTCTTGTTTACTTTAAGTAGACCTTCCTTCATTGGGGATAAACCTGATTTTGGTTTCTTAAATAAGTCAAATAATTTGATGTTGCTAGTAAGCACTGGAGCCTCGAGCTGATCCCGTGTAACCAGGGGCAGAGTTTTAGTTGCAATGGAAGATGCTGAACATCCTTCCTTCGGTGCTAGCCTACCCTCCTTCATTACTGGGCTAATTGCCCACACAGAAGGGTCCATGTTGGTAGAACTGTCCTTGTATTTAGTAGTGGAAAGTTCCTCAAAAGTACTCTTTGTAGACAGAACCACCTGCTGGTTATGAGTCTGTTCCAGGGAAGTCGGACCACTCTCCGGGCCACCTGCACTCCCTAACCTGAGACTTGTCCTTTCCGATCTTCTTATTTCTTTTTCTTTCATGATTGGCTCGTTGATACTTTTCAAAATGTTTGTCGAATGTTCATCATTTTTTTCAAGTTTCGACTGAATTGCCGAAACAAAGCCTTCTATAAAGATCATTTTAGAAAACATCATTGCGATTGTTGTCGTATGGTCCCGAAGCTGATCATTTTGCGACTCAATATGTTTCATAAAGGGGGCCATTACAAGAGCAAAAGCTGTGATCATTCCAGGATCGATTTGGGGATCTTTTTTAGAAGGAGCATCTCCTTGAGTTGATTCCAAGACGGACAAGAGATCCTCGTCTGTGGGAGAGGGTTGTCTTCTTTGCCGTTTACTTGGAAACGGCGCTTGCTGGGGGAATACTCCTTTTGGAATCTTTATGGGGGTCCCTGAGGTAAAGTTTTGTTGACTGAGGCAAGAGACCCCCCCATTTATTTGGTGATGACCCCTTACGCTCAGGGATAAATGTGTACGACCCTGGCGTGGTCATTTGTTGGGATCTAGACCGTGGCGTAGAGGGGTCCAGAAGACACTCTCGAATAGTCACCCTGTTTTGCTGGTTCGTACTTGAATAGTTTGTGTGGAAATCGGTTTTCAGTAAGGAAATCCGAAAGGGTTTCCAATCGTTGTCCGATTTTTTTGCTGGAGGCTGATCTCTTTTGTTCCCATTTAAGGAACCGAAGACAAAGGGGTTTACAACAGGAGTTGCGGTTGGCCTTAGAGAACCCGTCTCATCATCATAAATTGCACCCAAGTCCTTTGGGGAGGAGAGAGTAGAATTTAAGGGAATCGAATTGGGCGAAACCTCCTACACTGTGGCCTTGGGGGACAGTCCTATTTGTGGTTTCGCGTTCTGGCCCCTATCGTCAATGACCACCGTGCTATTAAAAAGTCCCCGATTTTCAATTTCTATGGGGGGCACTGATGTATCCGGGGTCTTGGAAGACTGTTGGGGCTGTAGGTGAAGCTGTGTGTGGGAGCCTTCCCCTTCTCCTATACTTGATCCGTTCACCACCTCCTCAGCCGTTTCCACATTTGTTTGTAAAATATTTTCGAATGAGGCAGTGCTGCATGTAATGGCTACCTCGGGGTAGCAGCCCACCTCTGTCCTATATGGCGAGAGCTTTGAGACCGGTGAGTCCGCCATTGTGAACAGTTAGTCAGTAAGACCAGGCCGAATTACTAAGATTTCAGAAGTACCAGGTTGATATACAGGTCTTTTCAGAATAAATAGATCTTGCAGTTACCTTGCTGCCTTCTTGTCTCCCTGCCACAGTCTGCACATAGGCGCACTTCCCGAGTGAATCTGGCACCACCAGGTCCGGATAAGTCACGTGATCCGTCACGTGATGCAGCGTGGCTCCGCCTCCTCCAGGAAGCAGAAGGGGCCACAGCAAGAGCTATCTGCAGCTCGCAATGCTGTGAATAGCAGGGTAGAGTTCAAACTGCAAAACGAAGCTCCAGTGATTAATTTGACACAGGCTCTCCCCAAGATATGGACTCAAACCATCACGGTAGCCATTTACAAAATAGGAAATGGGCAATCGCCAGCAAGTTACAGACCTATTTACCTCTTAGACGTGCCGGCCAAGATTTTCTGCCGTCTAATCCTCAGAGAGTTACAGACATGAGTCACAGGGAAAAAAACGAACTGATCGCTTACAATCAGGTTTCGTGAAAGGCTTGGGTACCATCCAAAACATTCTGTCTTTGATGATGCTTCAATCTCAGTATGCTGATAGGGCTCAGCCCTTATATCTACGCTTCATAGATTTTAGAGCTGCATTTGATTCAGTCGAGAGGATCCTGCTATATAACTAACTGAGCTAAAACATCGTGAGTGCCCTTACTCGCCAATTTACATGATAATGTTATTCCATACAAATACAACTATACAAGTCCAAATCACGTTAGACTGCAAACTATCTCCTACAATTAAAACACACAGAGGATTGAAACAGGGCTGTGCATTACCCTCATTTCTTTTCAATTTCTTTATATTAGACATGGGTGTTGAGTTTACCAACTGCAATGGTGATCCCCCTAGGTTAGGAGAACAAAACATTCCTTATCTTCTATATGTGGATGATTTGGTGCTTCTTTCACAAACTCTGCAGGGGCTTCAAGGAATGTTGCAGGGACTGGGCTCCTATGTGCAGTCAAATAACTTACACACCAACACAATGAAAACTCAAATTGTCATTTGCAGTAAAGTATGCAACACCAGGAATTGTAAGTACACAACAATTGCAAGATTGTAAACTACTTACAGTACCCCAATATGAATATCTGGGGGTAACAATTCAAAATGTAATATCCCTGCAGCAGGATGTTCTGGAACTTAAAATCAAACTCCAGAACCTAACGTCTCAAACCAATGTGTTCATTCATAAATTTGGGAAATTCTCATTGAAGCAAATTGTTCTGTTCTATAAGATGAAGGCAATGCCGATCATGCTGCATGGTATAGAGGGAAAGTTACAGAAGAAGCAGGCATTCTGGGATCTGCTTAAATCAAACTACTGGAAACAAATATTATAGCTACCCAGTAGCATTCCGATATCGTTGATACGCCATGAATTTATCCTTTTGTCTATTTACTCGCAGGTGCCGTGGAAACAGTGTGCTTTACTTCGTAAATGTTTGTTGGGATTGGAAAACATCAGCATTTAGAGGTCACAGTGTATTATTTACTCATGTCTAAAAACTCCCCCAGTCACTTGGCGTAATCATGTGTTGAACAATTTAGCTGATGCTGATGTTACAATTGAGTTATTAATCACTAATCCTGATCAGGCGAGACGAAGATCTATCAATTGGATTGGGCAATAAAGTAAGTAACTGTACACAATATAAAGACTTTAAGACTTCCCTGTTTGGCACTAAGAGATATGGTGTCATGGCTGACTCTTTGGGGAAATGTCCGTCTCCCAACATACGTGCAAAATACTGAAGGTTTCGACTAAATTTATGGAATACTCGAGATGTTTTATGTAGAAGAAAAATGTTGTCACCTGAAGAAAATCATTGTCGATATTGCCTGAATTTTAAGCAAAGTGATACTTTACAGCACTTAGTAGTGGAGTGCAATGTGTTAATAATGCCTGGAGAGTAGTGTTTTAATAGGGCGATTACAATGCATAGCTATATGTGGAGTGACCAAACATGGCAATTCTTATTTTCAAATCTGCGTCCAGCTGTACAAATAGCCATAGTGCAATACCTTCAAATAATTTTACCTTATTCAAAAGAATGTTAGTATTGTGGCTGGATTCGTATTGTATAATTTTCTTGTGTATTTGTTTCTAGGCTTTTTTTTTGCCTTTTTTAATCTTTGCTTTCATGTGTATTAGGGCTCATATTGTGTCTTCTTTTTTGTATAAATGTAATGATAATATGTGAATGAGAATTTAAGGAAAAGAAAAATATTAGAAAAGTTGTTAATTCAACTAAAACAAATTAAAAAAATTAAAAGAATTAAAAAAGAAAGCTTTGCTGTAGGATGGACGCATCGCTCCAGGGCCCACTGATGCAAAAGATCACTCTGCATGCCTGTGTGGGAGCTTTCCAGTGCGGGTGTCTGGTGAGATGAGGATGCCCTTTAAAACGGTGTCAACGGTGAAGTATTTTATCTAAACTATTTTTATACTTATTATTCTTGTTGTTTTTATGAATTTCTGTATGCTTTTGATGAATAAATAGGCTGTATAAGAGCTGTTATATAATCTAGCTGAGTTTGTATATGTGTGAATAATTGCCTTCCAGCCTCTTTGGTTTCTTCATGTAGTGTGCTGGAGCTGTGAAAATATATCTGCACACTTATGAAACAAAACACCCCCCACCCCCACACACTAACAACCATGTAAAATTGCCTGCTGTCAAAAATGCCAAGCTCAAAACAGGACAAGTGGCAAAGACAAACAAATAGATTAACGTAAAACTATTGTTCCTGGAAAACAAAAACAGTGGATTGAGGCTAATGAACACATAAGAAGAATGTAATGGTTAACAGAAATGGTTCTTAAGCCACAGATAACAATGAAAGCTGTTAGGATGTTTATTTGGCTGACACAAAGGAACACAAAGGAACACTTTTTAATTGTTTATAAAGGGTAAAACCTGAAGGTAAGAAGGGAACACTAAACACACATGAGAGGATACAACAGGGATCAATAAAAACCAGAAACAACACAGACAACTACAAATAGACAAAGGGGTTGTAAAGGAATCAACAAATAACATAACCCATACTTAACAAACAAACTTTGCCAACACCCACAAACAGCATACCAAAGCACATCCAGAGCCACCAATTTGTCACTCTATCCTATCCAATCCTCCCTACAGCCAAACAAGGAATTTAGAAAATGAGCTGACTTTCGAAAGGCCCGTTAAACTTCTTCTGATGGTTCGAGGCTTCTGATTATCTTGTAGCACACTCCTTTTGAGCCTCACATCTTCCAATTGGATTGGACAGCAGGCCTCAGACCTCCACCCAGAAATCTGTGGTGGGTTTTGACCCATTGGAAATCCCATCCATCTCATACAAAAAGGCTTGAGGTTCTTGCTGGAATTATTCAAAGAGCTTTGAGCATCCCTAAAAAAAGACTAGAAAATCTTAGTCATGGGGAGGAACGTCGTTCCTGCATGAACGATTTTGCAATAAACATCAATTAGGAGAATTAGGACAGAAACTCCATCATGAGGCTTTCTAGTGGGAGGAACCCATGATTATTTGATGACTCGTCTGACAGTCCCTGTATCTCCACCTACTATTCAAAGTGTCTCAAACAAATAGTAGTAACTTTGCTAGACAACATATTCATACATTGTATTACTTTGTTTTTTGTTTTTAAAGGAGTTGACTAGAAATTAAAACATCAAACACAGCTAAACTGATTCTGGAACTATTTACCACAACTATGTTATGTTATGTTATTTGGATTGATGCTGTGCTCTGATGCCATTTGCATATGTGAAAACTTCACTAGTGAAATTTAGTACCATTGGAAAAAAATAAACAAATGCAATTAAACAAAACAATCTTAACATGTACGAATGGATTAAAATATGTTCTTGTTGGCAAAGGAGTTGTACATTTAAAGACCAGAGTTGGGCAATTACCAAAAGAGGTTTGACAAGTGAACATGATAACTGGGTTGCCATTCAACACCATCACGCACAAAATTAAATTAAAAAGTATGTTAAGGAGGAGAAAAGCAATTATGTAAGTAAAGAATATGAATGATAAAAAAAATCATTTTTAAAATAGCATGAAGACGTTAGTGTGTCACAAGTGATATGAGTGTTGCATGTGAGCAATGAGTGAGTAGCTCCTATGGTGAAAAGCAAGCAATATATCTGTCTGTTACAAAAAAACAAAAGAAAACGTCATTGGTGTAACATGAGAGAGAACAAAGACGATTAAATAACAATGTGCATGCCTTATTATCGTTGCATGTTTGCTGCTGGCCTTTTAAATGGAAGATAGAAACAAGCCTTGTGTGACCACACGTGGACTCTTACCTTGCTTGTGCAAATGTTGTTTGCCAAATGTGTCCATTTATTCACTGTTTCTAATGTACAACTTGTGGGCCTGATTCGCAGACCGTTTTCCAGTCAAACACTTCGTGCATCGGCCCTAAGTGTCTTTGCACTCCTGGACCAGTATCTTTGTGTAGAACAGCATGCCTTTTGCTTTTGACATTCCATAGTCATGTTCTTTCTTTCTTTTTAAGAAATGAGACCCTTTCATCTCAGCAGAGGGAATTCTTTCATTAGGTTTTTGAATTCTTTCCACTTTAAAATCTAATGGAAAGAAACCTTGAGTACAGCGGTGTACAACCCTTTGTCTTCGAGATGATGGGAAGGTTTCCTTAAACAAAGAAACTGAGCTACATACAGCCGAAGATTCGGTGATATAATAGAAGTACAATCCTGAGGCATTCAGAGATACAAGACGGAGCCAAGGAACTATACATCCCAGGGGGTGTCATTATCTCATGTCATTTAGACTCCACAGCCACTGTTATTATTAAAGGTCGGCAATCTAACATGTACTTCTGTTAAAAAAATAGATGCGAGTTTAGAAATAATTGTATGTATTAAGGGCCCGATTCATGGAACAGTGCGCATTTCTCCTGCAATTGCTGAGTGCCGAGAACGGCAATGCATGAGCCTCCGAACAGAATAAAATATGCGCGCCCGCATATTAATGGAATAAACTGTGCAAAGTAACCGAATAAGCAAGTCGCACCCGAAAAGCCCCAGACACGCCCCCACGCAAAGCATAAAAAGCCAAAACAGTTACCTTTGGGTGCTCCCATGGCCACGATTACATGCACCCTTCAAACAGTGTATGAGATCCTCCGCAAGCAGGCTTGCATTTTGGGGAACTTGTGCATGGTCCCCCATAACTGTTGCTGGCACCCCGACAACATGTGTATGATACATCGTAACTCCTGAAAAACTAGGAAAATCAGCATTCAAACCTCCGTAAACCATTCCTGCACTGCTACACTGCGTATGCGGACCCCTTAGAATGGAACCACGGTTGCATACACACACCACTACATCCCACATGCAAACCCACCTCTGTGCTGTGATTCCCATGCACAAGTGTCTTTACGCCTGCCTTCAGGTGGTGTACAGATCAAGGGATTTGCGTGCCCATCACTATGTCGAGGAGCTGAGCCAGTGGCTCCATGGCTACAGGTAGTTTTGTTTAGAGATTTTTTGTTGTTGGAGGTTTTTAGTTGTTTGTGGAGGTGGGGGAGTCAGAACAGTCTGATATGACAAAAGGTTGGAGGAGTTGTTGCAAGAGTGAAGCCTGTTGGAGGGGGCTATATTGAAGAAAGGGGTGTTGGAAAAGGGAAGACCCATTGCATGGGTTACACTGTAGGTGGGGAAGTGGAGAGTTAGGCCTCTCAGAGGGTACAATGTTGGAGGTGGGGAAAGTGGAAGAGTCAGATACATCAGAGAGAGTCAAGTTGGTTGAGGGAGTCTGAAGTTATGAAAGGTGGTTGTGAATTAGGGTGAGGTTGTGGCATACATGACAAATCAGAAGGATGAGGAATTGGTAGCTGGTTCTACAAGTGTTCTTGAAGAATTTGAAACACTATTAGGCATCGGATATAGAGGAGTTACTGGTATCTCAGCAACGCGACAGGTAGGTGCACAGGAGGGGGAGGATGGGAAGGAGAGGTAACAGATGGGTACAGTAGGAGATTAAGGGCCGGATATGCACACATATTTCCAATGGGACTTTCCCATGTTAAAACATGTTTGTATATCAGGCCTAAGGAACAAATGGCGGAGGAGCCAGAAATGGTTCTGCAGCAGATACTTAAGTAGGAGTTTGGGCCACTGCAAGATGTTCTGCCCTTGGGAAGGGGGCAATGCAGCTCAAGGGTGTCCTTGTGAAGTTCCACTTAAGAAGTCATCCCCACCCACAACAGCCCTCATTGGGACCATGTATCTGGGAGTACTCCATTTTACCACAGGTAAAGTGTTTTGGGCAGGATCGTGAATCTAATGTGGTATGTAGCCTCTGCCAAATGTCAGTCAAGCGGTGTAACACAAGCAAGACCACCTTGGGAAACACACCTATGCACAATCTTTTGAAGTGTGGCAGAAGGATTTGTGCTGACAATGCATATCCCCTTCCTCTAATCCAGCTACTACAGTACATTAGAGTGGGAAGAGCAACGTTGAGGTTTTGGATAACACATCAGATTATCGGCGCACACATACCCTCCCAAATGTTTCACATCCTCCTAACACATAGAGCCAGCAAATAAACACCAACATTCTGGGTCGAGGAGGATAGGTTATGGGCAACATGTTTGTTTGGAAGCAACACAACGTAGAGCAAAGCAGGTTTGAATCCGGGTCCCTGCTTAGGGACTGCTCTCCCGTATTAAGTGTTCTAAACAATTTGCTAAATAATCAACAGTCGGCATTTTTCACTAAAACTCTGCACTTCCAGCACAACAGCATCTTCTTCTCGGTGGTGGAGTTGTGGATGTGGGGAAATTAACAAGCAGGGTATGACGGCGACCAACTGCTGAGGCATGCAGGTACATTCTGGCTGCATTATCTGGTGACCGAAAGTTCCTGGAACACTACACTCTTGTAGGTCACTAGACAAGAGTGTAGAAAAGGAGAGACATGGGAGGGCCACAGTGCCTTCCTTGTGGAAGAGTCAAATAAAAAAAGGAAACTGAGTGTGAGTCCGCCAGACATTTTGAGCATAAATTAAAAATGTTACTTTTACTTTTGCTAGGAACTCTTCCAATTAAGTCAAAGTCCAAGTGACCACCATTTTTGGACAGCACATCTATGTGACGGTAGCTGGCCTGCACACATATCTTTACCATCCAAATCTGTTTTATGGTCTTCCAAATAATGTACTTGAAGGTTTCCTCCTGCCATAAACTTCAGCAATATGAAGAGCATTCACTTTTTAAAAATCTATGATCTCTCGTGCGTGTTTCATAAAAGAGTCTACTGCCCCAGAGTGCTAACTAAAGCTATCCACTTCATACTTACTGGGATATCTCATCCATGTGTCAAGGGCATCAATCATCTGGTCTGCAGTAGGCCCACTACATTCAACTGAGAACTCTGATGTATAAACGAATCCAGACTGCAGGAGGCGTCTTTCCCATAGCCTTTTACATGTTTGCAGTATATGGGATTGTGTTGTCCTGTGCGTTACATAGCTTCAGAGTCTGAATGGAATGTGCGCGCACTGTCCAATAGTCTACTTTTAAGTGGTGGAGCCACACCCTGGTTTGATAACATCTGACATGGGCCTCTCTCTCTTCTAGTTCCATCTGAAAATGTAAATGTCGGCGGCGTGGCCAGGCGCCGATGGATACAGACGCCTTATCTGAGGCTCTGATCTCAGCGAAATTTTTAATACAGTAAAAGTGCCTCACATTCTTTACATTTTACGCACTACACCCACCTGCGTGCCTCCAGAGGTGCGGCCTCTGACATGGATATCGAGTTTCAAGCAATCCGACACGTTTAGTCAGCTGGTCGGCTGACACATCTTACTTTCTCTGGTGAACGCTAGGAAACGTGTTTCCCAACAACACTGGCAACATTGGTCTTAAAGGCACACAGCGCCTTTCCAAGGTATAGCACTATCTTTTGACACGGTGCAAGTGTTTTATTCGACATATACAATACATCTTCATGTAGAATACCAAGAGCTGGCTCTTCTTAACTAGTCCTGAGTGCAATGGAGAGTTGTATTTTGGGCATATTCATCTGCATTTAAGCGAATATTAACGGCATATGGAAATGCATTATACTGCAGTGCATTTTATTAATATCTGACAGTAAAATTTTGGTCAATGTTAATTCCCTGAGGACTTTAAAGGAAATAACAGAGGAACATATTTAACAACAACTGGTTTGAAAGCATTTCTACAAGAAACTATCAGGCTGATTCATGGAATTAATGTGCGCCGAAAATTCCGGCGCAGAGTTGCCAAAAAGTGTGATTCGCAGTAAAAGTGCGAAAATCGCAGTGCAACTGCGAAAATCGCAGGGAAACTAGCGCACATCGATTCATGGAAGTCCATGCGCGAGAAAAATATTGGATGTGCGCTGATAAAGTACAAGGCGCACGCTGGCGCACAGGTAATCCAACGGCGTGCGCCACGGCCTGTGCGAAATCGCACATAGCGCGGCGCACATTACAAAAGTAGGCGGAACACGGGGCGTAACACTCGGAATGGGGAACAAAGCGTGAAAATATGGGCGTCACGGGGGAAGTTCAGGAGGCAAGTGCGCGGAACGCCCACACGCTCGCCTACAACTATTCATGGAATCGAATAGGGCAAACAAGCGCACGGTCAAAGACGTGCACAGGGCTAAACAAGTATGCCACAAGAAAGCAGGCGGTAGCGTCCCTGCGCCTGAAATAAATGTGCGCCAAAATGTGCGCTAACAAAAAGCACCCATATACAGCTATGATGAAAGGTCCATACAGTGGCCCTCTAGGACAAATGAGGTGCAGAGGGGTACCGACAAACACGGACACCCGCTGTGTGTAAAATAGCGTGAGCGTGTATTACGGGGTTCGTGGGAAGTTCCACACGCGATTGGCCTGGGCACGTGTATTCCGGGGTGTGCGTGAAGTTTCCCATACGAATTAGCAGGGTACGTGTATTTCGGCCTGCGCGTGAAGTTCCCCACGCAATTTCAGCAGGGTACGTGTACTCCGGGTGCACGGCAAATTCCACACGCGAATCCAGCAGCCTACGTGTATTTCGGGGGTGCCGGGGAGTCCCACACGTGAATTGGCCATGTGGGTTCTCCCAGCTGTTCCCTCTACACCCTCCACGGCCCCTGCAGGTGGCCCACACCACAGGGGACTACCCTGCACCCCTGCACATGTCCCACAGGCAGCCCATCCACTATGGCCATGCCCCCCAGCCAACCCACATGTCACTACTGCCCACCAACGCATGTCTCCCAGCACCCCCACCCCCCAGCACTGTAGGGCACCCTCCACCAGGCCCCCACTCCTGTCTCCCAGCACCCCCACCCCCTGCATCCAGGGGCACCCTCCACCAGTCCCCGACTCCTGTCTCCCTGCACCCCCACCCCCCAGCACTGTAGGGCACCCTACACCAGGCCCCTACTCCTGTCTCCCAGCACCCCCACCCCCTGCATCCAGGGGCACCCTCCACCAGGCCCCCACTCCTGTCTCCCTGCACCCCCACCCCCCAGCAGTGCAGGGCACCCTCCACCAGGCCCCCACTCATGTCCTCCTGCACCCCCACCCCCCTGCATCCAGGGGCACCCTCCACCAGGCCCCCACTCATGTCCCCCTGCACCCCACCCCCCTGCATCCAGGGGCACCCTCCACCAGGCCCCCACTCCTGTCTCCCTGCACCCCCACCCCCCAGCACTGTAGGGCACCCTCCACCAGGCCCCCACTCCTGTCTCCCAGCACCCCCACCACCTGCATCCAGGGGCACCATCCACCAGGCCCCCACTCCTGTCTCCCTGCACCCCCACCCCCCAGCACTGTAGGGCACCCTCCACTAGGCCCCCACTCCTGTCCCCCTGCACCCCCACCCCCCTGCATCCAGGGGCACCCTCCACCAGGCCCCCACTCATGTCCCCCTGCACCCGCACCCCCCTGCATCCAGGGGCACCCTCCACCAGGCCCCCACTCCTGTCTCCCAGCACCCCCACCCCCCAGCACTGTAGGGCACCTTCCACCAGGCCCCCACACATGTCTCCCTGCACCCCCACCCCCCAGCACTGTAGGGCACCCTCCACCAGGCCCCCACTCCTGTCTCCCTGCACCCCACCCCCTGCACTGTAGGGCACCCTCCACCAGGCCCCCACTCCTGTCCCCCTGCACCCCCACCCCCTGCATCCAGGGGCACCCTCCACCAGGCCCCCACTCCTGTCTCCCATCACCCCCACCCCCAGCACTGTAGGGCACCCTCCACCAGGCCCCCACTCCTGTCTCCCTGCACCCCCACCCCCCAGCACTGTAGGGCACCCTCCACCAGGCCCCCACTCCTGTCTCCCTGCACCCCCACCCCCCAGCACTGTAGGGCACCCTCCACCAGGTCCCCACTCCTGTCCCCCTGCACCCCCACCCCCCTGCATCCAGAGGCACCCTCCACCAGGCCTCCACTCATGTCCCCCTGCACCCCCACCCCCCAGCACTGTAGGGCACCCTCCACCAGGCCCCCACTCCTGTCTCCCTGCACCCCACCCCCTGCACTGTAGGGCACCCTCCACCAGGCCCCCACTCCTGTCCCCCTGCACCCCCACCCCCTGCATCCAGGGGCACCCTCCACCAGGCCCCCACTCCTGTCTCCCATCACCCTCACCCCCAGCACTGTAGGGCACCCTCCACCAGGCCCCCACTCCTGTCTCCCTGCACCCCCACCCCCCAGCACTGTAGGGCACCCTCCACCAGGCCCCCACTCCTGTCTCCCTGCACCCCCACCCCCCAGCACTGTAGGGCACCCTCCACCAGGTCCCCACTCCTGTCCCCCTGCACCCCCACCCCCCTGCATCCAGAGGCACCCTCCACCAGGCCTCCACTCATGTCCCCCTGCACCCCCACCCCCCAGCACTGTAGGGCAGCCTCCACCAGGCCCCCACTCCTGTCTCCCTGCACCCCCACCCCCAGCACTGTAGGGCACCCTCCACCAGGCCCCCACTCCTGTCCCCCTGTACCCCCACCCCCCTGCATCCAGGGGCCCCCTCCACCAGGCCCCCACTCATGTCCCCCTGCACCTCCACCCCCAGCACTGTAGGGCACCCTCCACCAGGCCCCCACTCCTGTCTCCCTGCACCCCCACCCTCCAGCACTGTAGGGCACCCTCCACCAGGCCTCCACTCCTGTCTCCCTGCATCCCACCCTCCAGCACTGTAGGGCACCCTCCACCAGGCCCCCACTCCTGTCCCCCTGCACCCACACCCCCAGCAGTGCAGGGCACCCTCCACCAGGCCCCCACTCATGTCCCCCTGCACCCCCACCCCCCTGCATTCATGGGCACCCTCCACCAGGCCCCTACTCATGTCCCCGTGCACCCCCACCCCCCTGCATCCAGGGGCACCCTCCACCAGGTCCCCACTCATGTCCCCCTGCACCCCCACCCCCCAGCACTGTAGGGCACCCTCCACCAGGCCCCCACTCCTGTCTCCCTGCACCCCCACTCCCCAGCATTGTAGGGCACCCTCCACCAGGCCCCCACTCATGTCCCCCTGCAACCCCACCCCCATGCATCCAGGGGCACCCTCCACCAGGCCCCCACTCCTGTCTCCTTGCACCCCCACCCCCAGCATCCAGGGGCACCCTCCACCAGGCCCCCACTCCTGTCTCCCAGCATCCCCACCCCCCTGCATCCAGGGGCACCCTCCACCAGGCCCCCACTCCTGTCTCCCTGCACCCCCACCCCCCAGCACTGTAGGGCACCCTCCACCAGGCCCCCACTCCTGTCTCCCAGCACCCCCACCCCCCTGCATCCAGGGGCACCCTCCACCAGGCCCCCACTCCTGTCTCCCTGCATCCCCACCCCCCAGAAGTGCAGGGCACCCTCCACCAGGCCCCCACTCATGTCCCCCTGCAACCCCACCCCCCTGCATCCAGGGGCACCCTCCACCAGGCCCCCACTCATGTCCCCCTGCACCCACACCCCCCTGCATCCAGGGGCACCCTCCACCAGGCCCCCACTCCTGTCTCCCTGCACCCCCACCCCCCTGCATCCAGGGGCACCCTCCACCAGGCCCCCACTCCTGTCTCCCTGCACCCCCACCCCCCAGCACTGTAGGGCACCCTCCACCAGGCCCCCACTCCTGTCTCCCAGCACCCCCACCCCCTGCATCCAGGGGCACCCTCCACCAGGCCCCCACTCCTGTCTCCCTGCACCCCCACCCCCCAGCACTGTAGGGCACCCTCCACCAGGCCCCCACTCCTGTCCCCCTGCACCCCCACCCCCCTGCATCCAGGGGCACCCTCCACCAGGCCCCCACTCATGTCCCCCTGCACCCCCACCCCCCAGCACTGCAGGGCACACTCCACCAGGCCCCCACTCATGTCTCCCTGCACCCCCACCATCCAGCATTGTAGGGCAGCCTCCACCAGGCCCCCACTACTGTCTCCCTGCACCCCCACCCCCATCACTGTAGGGCACCCTCCACCAGGCCCCCACTCCTGTCCCCCTGTACCCCCACCCCCCTGCATCCAGGGGCCCCCTCCACCAGGCCCCCACTCATGTCCCCCTGCACCCCCACCCCCCTGCATTCATGTGCACCCTCCACCAGGCCCCTACTCATGTCCCCTTGCACCCCCACCCCCCTGCATCCAGGGGCACCCTCCACCAGGTCCTCACTCATGTCCCCCTGCACCCCCACCCCCCAGCACTGTAGGGCACCCTCCACCAGGCCCCCACTCCTTTCTCCCTGCACCCCCACCCCCAGCACTGTAGGGCACCCTCCACCAGGCCCCCACTCCTGTCCCCCTGTACCCCCACCCCCCTGCATCCAGGGGCCCCCTCCACCAGGCCCCCACTCATGTCCCCCTGCACCTCCACCCCCAGCACTGTAGGGCACCCTCCACCAGGCCCCCACTCCTGTCTCCCTGTACCCCCACCCTCCAGCACTGTAGGGCACCCTCCACCAGGCCTCCACTCCTGTCTCCCTGCATCCCACCCCCCAGCACTGTAGGGCACCCTCCACCAGGCCCCCACTCCTGTCCCCCTGCACCCCCACCCCCAGCAGTGCAGGGCACCCTCCACCAGGCCCCCACTCATGTCCCCCTGCACCCTCACCCCCCTGCATTCATGGGCACCCTCCACCAGGCCCCTACTCATGTCCCCGTGCACCCCCACCCCCCTGCATCCAGGGGCACCCTCCACCAGGTCCCCACTCATGTCCCCCTGCACCCCCACCCCCCAGCACTGTAGGGCACCCTCCACCAGGCCCCCACTCCTGTATCCCTGCACCCCCACTCCCCAGCATTGTAGGGCACCCTCCACCAGGCCCCCACTCATGTCCCCCTGCACCCCCACCCCCATGCATCCAGGGGCACCCTCCACAAGGCCCCCACTCCTGTCTCCTTGCACCCCCACTCCCAGCATCCAGGGGCACCCTCCACCAGGCCCCCACTCCTGTCTCCCAGCATCCCCACCCCCCTGCATCCAGGGGCACCCTCCACCAGGCCCCCACTCCTGTCTCCCTGCACCCCCACCCCCCAGCACTGTAGGGCACCCTCCACCAGGCCCCCACTCCTGTCTCCCAGCACCCCCACCCCCCTGCATCCAGGGGCACCCTCCACCAGGCCCCCACTCCTGTCTCCCTGCATCCCCACCCCCCAGAAGTGCAGGGCACCCTCCACCAGGCCCCCACTCATGTCCCCCTGCAACCCCACCCCCCTGCATCCAGGGGCACCCTCCACCAGGCCCCCACTCATGTCCCCCTGCACCCACACCCCCCTGCATCCAGGGGCACCCTCCACCAGGCCCCCACTCCTGTCTCCCTGCACCCCCACCCCCCTGCATCCAGGGGCACCCGCCACCAGGCCCCCACTCCTGTCTCCCTGCACCCCCACCCCCCAGCACTGTAGGGCACCCTCCACCAGGCCCCCACTCCTGTCTCCCAGCACCCCCACCCCCTGCATCCAGGGGCACCCTCCACCAGGCCCCCACTCCTGTCTCCCTGCACCCCCACCCCCCAGCACTGTAGGGCACCCTCCACCAGGCCCCCACTCCTGTCCCCCTGCACCCCCACCCCCCTGCATCCAGGGGCACCCTCCACCAGGCCCCCACTCATGTCCCCCTGCACCCCCACCCCCCAGCACTGCAGGGCACACTCCACCAGGCCCCCACTCATGTCTCCCTGCACCCCCACCCCCCTGCATCCAGGGGCACCCTCCACCAGGCCCCCACTCCTGTCTCCCTGCACCCCCACCCCCCAGCACTGTAGGGCACCCTCCACCAGGCCCCCCCTCCTGTCTCCCAGCACCCCCACCCCCCACCCGTGCGATTTGCCTGGGTACGTGTATTCCAGGGGTGCGCGGGTAGTCTCACACATGATTCCATCAGGGTATGTGTATTATGGGTCCGCGTGAACTTCCACGTGTGATACCAGCAGGGTACGTGTATTACGGGGTGCGCGGGAAGTTTCACACGCGAATTTGCAGGGTACGTGTATTTCGGTGTGCGCGTGAAGTTCCACATGCGACTGGGCCTGTGAGAGTGGGGTACGTGTATTCCAGGGGTGGGTGGGAACATTTACTCGCGACTGGGCCTGGGAGAGCGTGTTACGTGTATTTCTGGGGTGGGCGGGAAGATTTACACCGTCGCCTACAACGCGCCAAAAAATAAAAGGTCCAATCCTGAAACACGTACGCCAGCATGAAGCAGGCACACGTCCTGCGCAGCATAAAAGAGAGCCCAAACAACAAACAAGCTCAGACGCCAGCGTGAATATACCGTTCCTAGTAGCAGTGGCCGTGGGATACTGCAGGAGGAGGAGAAGGATAGTCTGGGCCAGAATCTTCACACCCAGAACCAGCCCATTTCTATGCCTGATGACCAGGTGTATGGGAGGTACAGGTTTCCACCACACATAATACTCGACATGGTCAGTGAGTGGGAGTATGACCTCACATCACCCACCCTGTGCTCCCAAGCACTCAGCCCCCTGGAGAAGGTCTTCAATGTACTGCACTTCTTGGCTACTGGATCATTTCAGCGGACAAGTGCCATAGTGGGGGGGTGTCACAGGCCACACAGTCATGGTGCCTACACCAGGTGTTGGCCATCATCACTGCACGCCCATCAGTCCGCAGGCACATATACCTGCCCAGAACACCTGCAGAAAGGCAGGCTGTCAGCCAGGAGTTCTACAGGGTGGCACAATTCCCCAAAATGCTAGGTGCCATAGATTGCAACCATGTGGCTCTACATCCCCCCAGGGCATCTGAGCACATCTATAGAAACCGCAAGCACTGGCATTCCATCAACGTCCAGGTAGTATGTGATGCCAAGGGAATCATCACCTCAGTATATGCCAACTATCCAGGGTCCACCCACGACAGCTTCATTTACAGGATGTCAACCCTAAACCGGGTCATGGCAGCTGGGCGGCATGGCGATGCATGGCTGCTTGGTGAGTAGAAATGCCACAGAACACGCATGCATGACAGATACAGAGTAATGCCAATACCCCACTAATGATCCCCATCACCACCTCCCCAGGGGACAGTGCCTACCCTCTCAGCACACACATGATGACGCCAATTCGGAACCCCATCACGCTTCCCGAGGTAAGATACAACACAGCCCATATTGCAACCCGGGGCATAGCGGAGCGCACATTCGGAATGCTCAAGTCACGCTTTCGCTCCCTTGACCGTTCTGGTGGGCAGCTGTTATACGCTCCCCCAGTAGTGTGCAGGATCAGAGTGGCAGCATGTGTCCTGCACAATGTTGCAACACGCCGGGGCCTGGCTGTGGACATGGTGGTGCCCGCACATCCCCAACCTCATGCACGCCCGCTGCGCATGGGAGGGGAAAGGGCACGGGGTGAGGCAGCCCGTACGCAGCTGGTGGCTAATTACTTCACATAGAAAGCACACCCCTGTGGAGTGCACACAGCCCTGGCACATACCATCTGACAATCAATGATGACTCCATCTGACAATTCTGATGAATTAAGGGACAGTCAACTGTCAGAACAATAGCAGCCTGAGATTGTTCATCTGGAAGTGTCACAATGTGTGCATCCCTACCTACACAAACACCACCAATGCAGTGTCATCAAAAGACACACTTCCATGCAGCAAAAATGAATACCCACTTGCAAAATACAACATGAGAACAGTGCCATGTCACCCAACCCCTCCCCGCACGGCCACACAACACACTATGGCATGTCATGCAATTTGAGAGCAAACAAATTAATCCCCACAACATGACCCAAGTGTCACCAACTACAGTTTCCCTAATGGAATCTGGCCACACATGAAATGCTCACAGTAATGTAGGACCAACAACACACATTACCAAATACTTACCAATAATACCAATCACCTACACAACCTCCAACCTACCATAAACATGACAGTACGGACTTAATAAATTGGTAGCCTCACTACCTGATAATGCCAGCACTTCGAACACTTGCAACTATACAGTGTTAGCGCCACGCAAAAGTGTAGGTGCACTGCTTACAACATGGACTCCAGTTCCAAAGTAGACCGCCTTGTGAAGACATGAGAAATGGACCTGCAAATTAGGAGGATGAGATGGATGCAGAGGCACATATCAATAGACCATGCAGTGTACAATATAACAACAATATGCACTAGGAATGTATACACAGTATTGACTACAGACTGCCCACACATCAAATGGGAGACCAACGTCACCGTGTAAGTCAATGTCACTTGGGCACACCCTTTGCAAGCCCATGGAAACGGGAAGCAGGAGGGGTGTGTGTCACACAAACCCAAGCATCTTAGTCGAATTCAGGACAAGCCTGCATGTGCCCAGCCACAATACAGCGTATGCCCACGGGAGCCACACAAGACAACACAATTTCCAAAGAATTTAAAAAAAAAATAAAAAAAAATAAAAAATAGAAAATGGCCATGAATGGGCCCGGGGGGGGAGGGGGAGGCCACCCAGGAGGTCCGTGGGCAGGGTGCACACCAAAACCCACCTGTGTGGATCTTGCAGAAAAAAAAAACGCCTCCATGGGCTCATGGCCTGCACGGCTACCCTATTGTAATCGCTGCTGTCGCTCTCCTCACCCTCTGCAGCTGCATCAGGAGGTGGTGGCACTATGGGAGGCAGCCCACGCAAAGCCCTAGTCTGGTCCTCCATGGCAGCAAGCATGCGGGTGTGGAAGGTCTGGTTCTGGAGGATAATTGTGCGGAAGTCCCCATGCAACAACTCACGGGATGCCCGGACCTCCTCCCTAGTTGCCTGCATCTCAGCTGAGAGCGTACGTGTGAGCAGCTCCAGCTGCTGTTCTGTCCTCGTGTTAGCTGAAGCCTCAAGCTCAACCAGAGTTGCCCTGAGCTGACGGAGTTCCACCCTCAGGGCTTCCCTGTGGCCCTGGGACTCAATAGAAATGGCTTCCCGCAGAGCCTCCAGTGCCGCCCGCCTGTCCCTGTTGGACGACAACATGTCCTCCCTGTGTGACTGGCTAATGGAGTCTGTTGCCTGCTGTAGTCGTTCAATTAGCCTTTCTTGGGGGACAATGGAAGTGGCCACCCTATCAATGGCCTGAGCCATCATCTCAGTTGATGCTGCCATGCGGTATTGCCAGGTGGTGTACGGCCACCGCGTCGGCGGGCACCACACCTGTCTGGGGGAAGGCGAAACGCGCCTTGCTGTGCCGGCACTGCCTGAGGCTGCAGGACTGCATTCCCCCTCTGATCTGCTGGCCCAGGAACAGGATCAGATGTAGCAGATTGTGACCCTTCATCCGTAACCACCAAAGGCGGACCTACCAACAATGACATCACCATTGAGGGTTCTACCCCTAGTGCAGGTGGGTTGGACAGTACACAATCCCTCCCAGAAACACTTACCTGCGACGGCACATAGGTCTCATCATCCGAATCGACACCTGAATAGAGCTCGGGGGAGGTGCACCCAGAGACACCCCTTGAGATGACGGTCTGCAGCAAGTGTGGGTTCTCACCCACCACCACACCACGTCTCTCACTGGTGCCCGGTCGGGCCTGAGACCCCTCCTGGGTCTGCACCATCTCCACAACCCCAGCAGTATCAAGTGCGTCATCTCCTGCAAACACATAAAAGAAAAGAAATGGGAACAGGCATTAGCACCATGGAACACAATTAGGGCTGAGAAGCAACAGAAACAGTACTTCATTGACACATGTCCCACATGACTATAACCCTCCCATGCATGCACTGTCACTGCGTATGAAGGGGAGGCAAATGGCACACATTGATGACACCAAGATGGAAGACCAACAAATTTGCTGCATGCTGCCTAGCAGTGCCATCACACATTGGCCTGTGATTGGCATGTCCAATACACATACATGACACATGCCATCACACAGATGGCATGTACCCTAGCCATGTCACACATGTGACAATAGGACTGAGAAATGCCTAGTGAAAGTGGTGGAATGCAGACAATCAGCCTGAATGAACACAGAATAACATGCAACTATGTTGTGGCAAGATGACACTTCAAGGGCAACCGGCGTGAGGTTGGGCTGAATGTCTACCGTTGCCATAAGGGATACTGCAACACCCAAATCCTGGTGCGCAGAATGTATTCGATGAAGCACATGAGTGACCCAAACCACTCAGGCACACACACCCTCACCTGGCACTCAATCAGAAGCACTCACACACACACCATGCACATGGATGACACACACATGCATGTGCATTCACCGGACAATGCCTCGTAATCTGGCAGGTCTCCCACGCCTTGGATCTGTTCCTCCATGACGTAGGTCCCAGCAACATACTCATGTGGAGTGAGTTCTATGTCCTCTGCCGGAGACCCACCTCCAGTCATTAGAGTTGCGGCATGACTTGAGGCCAGCTTTTTCTTTGCCCTGCACTTAAGATCATTCCAGCGCTTGTAGCAATCATTAGCTGTGCACCTCACAAATCCAAGGGCACTTATGAGTTCCGCAATGGTCTGCCAGTGTGCCTGACGTTGTGCAGGTGTGGTCTTGCATCCTGCAGTAATCACCATTTCGCTGTCATGTGCGGATACATACTCCACAAGTGCATCAAGTTTGGCCTGATTGAAGCTGGGCTTCCTTGGTGGCCCGGACTGTGTAGCCGTGTCTGGGGCATCAGCCTGTACTGGACGAGCACTCTTCCTCTTCCGCTTGGAAGGTGGTGGTTGATACTGAGTTTCCTACGCCGCTCTGGACACTAGGGGCAGGAGCCCTGGTGGACTGTGGACTAGGAGTGTGGGAATGAACACTCACCATGGGACTTGGTGCAGGCATTAGCTGAAGTGTGATGTAGTCAGGGGGAACGTCAGCAGGATGGACTAGGACCGACACTTTCCTGGCTGGGAGACTCAGAGCTGAGGTGGATGGAGCCGTAGCTGCACCTGCAGCCTCCCTACCCTGCCTACTCGGGGCAGCAGATGACATAGATGCCCCTGATCCACGTGGGCTGGTGACACCAACGTGCACCGCCACACGTGGCCTAGACCTGCTGACCTGGAAGTCATCCATGGAGTCACCCTGTGCCAGGTCTGGTGCCACAATGGGCTGGGCCAACAAGGGCTGAGCAGGGATGGTGTCAGCCACGTTACCCTCAACCAGGGGGGGGGCATGGGTGTCCCTGACTGGTCACCCACACATGGGGGGCTAGGGGCACCCTGCAAGTCCTGGCCACGTCCCCTACCGTATCCAACACGGCCACCTCTTGTGGCTCGCCCGCCTTTGCCACCCTTACCACGTGCTTGCCTCCCAACCATGGCACTGATGTTGTTGTGCGTATGGGAGTTGCAGTAAACTATTGTCCTGGGCAATTGGGGGTCAAAGGGGTAGGGTACTAGATGGAATTCGTACCCTAGTGCTCTAGCAAGGCTATATGTGACCCCTGGGGGAAGATGACGGGTCACGCAACGCACAGGCACCCCGAAAAAGGGAGATAATGTGCACGCAAACCATCCTAGACCACGTGCGTGGAAAAATAAACCTGCACTACGCTGTGGCACCCAGAAACACAAAAATGAACGTATGCGTGTCACACGCAGCCTAGACTGACCTCTGAAGGGGTAGGCAACACACAGGGCAAGCACAGATGTCAAATACGTGCGCGACTCACCGTCTGCCAGGAAATATTGAATGACAACAGGAGAAGTGAACGCTGTTTGAGGAAACAGGCCCAGGAAAAAGACAAGAGAAAAATCTGTCAGAGGTAACAGGGAGTACGAACTTGGAACGCTGTGAAGTAAATCGCGTGTTAACTGACAAGAAGTACAGATTTCACCCACTCGCTCTCCGCGAAAATCACGTACAAGGAAATGGCGTTCTACACGTACCTTTTAAAGATGCCCACACGTCCAGCGTCACTTCCGCGTGTACGCGCTAAGGCCCCATCCTCCAATTACACGAGCTGACACTCTGACGTGCAGTCATTGGATGTGTTACATGCACCCGTGTACAGGGAAACGCCCGCGCACGCACGTCACAGACGCGCATACGCGCTGGTGGCCTTTGGGCCAATGAATTCGCGTACGTGTGCTGACGCGCTTATGCGCTAAGGCCCTTTCCTCGAATTAAACACAGACGTGCTGGATTTTCATGTGCCAAATCACTCCGTATCAAGCTGGCCATGCGTAAGCACACGGAAGACCACGCTCCTGCCCAGAATTACTGCCCCCCAGTGCCCCGAGCACGCTCCCACCTGCCATCTGCTGCTGCCTGATTGCCTGCTGCCCACGTGCCCTGTCATTTGCTGCCTGCACATCAGCCAGGGGTGCTGTTGCTGTGACCACCCCTGCTGGAACCGAAGACTCCTGACTGGGATTCCATCGCTCCACAGACCAGCCCCAGGACCCAGTTGCCCACCCACTCCTGCCTCTGGGGTTGTCACGTCGGGCACTGCAACATCTGGCACCACTGACAACCCCCGGCCAGAGAGGCAGAGGGGCACCAGCTTCACTGCCACCGAAGTTGGTGTCCTGGTGGAGCAAGTCCTGGGGCAGTATGATGCCCTCTTCGGAAGTTTGCTCGCCGACAAGGAAGGAAGGACTCAGATCTGGACGGACATCATGCCTGCCATCAATGCGGAGGGGGTGGCAGTCCGACTATTCCATCATGTTACGAAGCGCTGGGAGGACTTCAGGTCCAGGACCCTCATCAAGGCCCGGCGCCTCTTGAAGGCAGCGGATGCTAAGGGACGCAGGGGCCACTTGTCGGACGATCAGATGAGGGTCCTGGAACGCATGTCCCCAGTGCTCCACGTCCAGGTCCTTGAGAGGCAGACCCGTCTGGAGTCGAGCGGTAAGTGTACACGCATCATGATTGTGTGCTGTGCGTGTGGTGATGTGCCAGTAGTGTGCAGGTTGCACATGTGTTTTTATGGGGCCAAGTATGGGGGGGGTGTACAGGTCCGTGAGGCTAACACATGCGAGGGCAGTCATGTGTGAGACATGGATGGTGCTTGTGTGTGTAGGCTTGCATGCCAAATGCAGTTGTGTGGGCACACATGTTTGGATGAATGTGTATTTAAGTAGGCATGTTCGTGATGTCACACATGGATGTTGTTTTCAGCTGCATGTATCAGCACTGTGTACATGTGCATGTGTGTGTATTTGACAAGGGTGCAACAGTGATGCAACATGGATGCATGTGACAGCGGGATGTGGAAGCCTAATTGGCAGATGTGACATGGATGCCAATCTGAACACTGCCACAGTTGGCAGAGGTGTACACATGCATGCAAGTGTGGTGGTGTGTGTGCATGTGTAATGCACTCCCTGTGTTGCATGTGATGTCTGGCTCACCTTTGCCTGCTCATGCTGTTGTATGTGTATGGACGGTGCTGGCTGTTGCGATATGGCTGTGGTATGGCTCGTGTGTGCGAGTTGAAATGACATGTGTATTGGTGATTGTGATGCCATGTCTGAGGTTTGCCAATGCCACTCATGTACAACTGTCATGCGTGTATGTGTCCATTGTACAGTGCCCTGATGCCTGTGTTTTATTTCTCCCTGTCTGCAGCCTCAACTGATGAAGAGGGCGGAGAAGGTGCTGTGGAGCACAGTGGCGGGGATCGCACCGCCAGCCGGAGACGCAAGGCCCGGCTCCCCTCCCAGTTTGTGATCTCGTCGGGGAGTGAGGAGTCCGGTGCCACGTCCCAGGCTTCAGCTGCCGGGGGGAGGTCCAAGAGGCGGAGGTCGGAGTTGGACTCCTCGGCAGCAGAAGGGGCAGCTGGGACCCCACAGGGCCCAACGGGGGAAGATGGCACGGAGTCATCCAGGTTGGTGGGGGGTTTGGTGGAGGTGGAGGCCGTGCAAGTGACAGAGACAGGGTCTGGAGGTGGGGATTCCACTGGTGCTAGTGGTGCAGTGCAGGACCAGGGACAGGAGGCAGCACAGGCCGCCGCGGAGGTGCCTGTGTGCAATCCTGTCCCTGATCCTGCCACTGCATCATCTTGCACCAGCAGGGATGCCTATGTCCAGACCCGTTTTCAGGCAGGGGATGAGCTCACAACAACTGGCCTTCCTCTGCCTGCGGACGTGGCTATCCAGGTACGGGTTGAGCCTGTCCTGACTGGTGTGGCGTTGCGTCAACGGGCCATGCAAGGTGACCTGCAGTCTTTTCATGAGGAGACTGCACGTCATCTCGAATGGCTCGTTGACCGCGTCGGCCTACTGGGACAGGTCGCGCAGGCCGGATTCCTCCGTTTGCTGCAGCTTGCTCCGACACCCTCCTCAACTGAACACCCTATGCGCCAGTCATCCTCCGTTCCACCTTCCCACCCATTTGTCACCTGGGTGCCCGGTGGAGCTGCCTCTCACGGTGCGGCCAGGCTGGTGGAGGAGGCATCCCTGCCACAGTCGGGAGTCGGACGTCCAGCAGGGGTGGCCACATCAACGACTGCACCCCAGCCGGTGGAGGATGTGCAGGCAGCAGGAGCCAGGGCAGAGGCACAGCAGCAGCAACGAGGTGGGAGCCATGATGGCTCGGGGCCTTCGACATCGGAGGGGCAGGGATCGGCCGGAGGGCAGGAGGACCCAGGACGGGAAGTGTCTTCCGTGTGGCAGCGGTTGGGCCACGCCATAGATGCGGAGCGGCAGCGGGCGGAAGAGGCATGGCTCACGATGGTCAGGGCGGAGAACTCCATGCGGAGGGCCCTGAGGCGGGCCGAGTGCATCGAGGCAATCCGCAGGGAGTTGGAGGTGAACATGTCGTCGGCCCTGCGGACCCTCGGGGCCATGGATGAGGACCGCCTCCGGGACATTGAGCAGGAGTTTGATGATGCCCTGGCCCAGAACATCCCGAAGTGAGCCGTCGGACTAGCCCGCTGCCCTTGTAAATAGTTCTGTAGTTAGTGTTAGGTTTCCTTTGCTTTTTAATATTTTTTGGACCTTTTGGACAATGGCCCACATATTTGTATATAGTTATTTTTTATTAGGTAGTCTCATTAGATAGGTTTCATTTCTTCTGTTGGGATCATGGACCCTGGATTGTTTATCTGTATATAGTTGACTGTTGGGATTTTCTTTTTCATTTTGATTTTACCCATGGAGCAATGGTTTTTGGTTTTAATTTTCCATTGGATTTACTTTTGTGAACTGTGACTTTGGACACCTTTCCTTTGGATTATGATTTGTGGTTTTACATTATTTTACGGACATGCTGCTTTTTGTTTTTAATTCACATTTTCGTTTGTTTCTTTTTGATTCCATTTATGTTGCTTTTAATACATATTTTTTCATCATACTTCAATGTGTAGTATCGTCTCATTGGTTACATGCATGTCATGATATGGGTTTTGACATTCCCTGACACCCATTGTGTGTTTGTGAGGGAGATGTGTTCATTTACATACTTGCCATTGGGGTTGTATCATGTAATTGGCATTTCTAAGTGGGTGGATGCAATATTTGGGTGGGTGGGTGTTTGGCATGTGGAGGCTGCCCATAAGGGCCAGGGATCTAGATTGTGATGACGTGTTGGCTGGGGGACATGTGTGGGGGCCTGCTGGCAGGTGCCCCTGACTGCTGGGGGGTGGGGGTGCTGGGAGACATGAGTTGGACCTGGTGGGGGCCTGCTGGCAGGTGCCCCTGACTGGTGGGGGTTGGGGGTGCAGGGAGACAGGGAGACAGGAGTGGGGGCCTGGTGGAGGGTGCCCTGCACTGCTGGCGGATTGGGGTGCAGGGAGACAGGAGTGGGGGCCTTGTGGAGGGTGCCCTGCACTGCTGGGGGGTGGGGGTGCAGGGAGATAGGAGTGGGGGCCTGGTGGAGGGTGCCCCTGAATGCAGGGGGGTGGGGGTGCAGGGGGACATGAGTGGATGCCTGGTGGAGGGTGCCCTACAGTGCTGGGGGGTGGGGGTGCAGGGAGACATGAGTGGGGGCCTGGTGGAGGGTGCCCTACAGTGCAGGGGGGTGGGGGTGCTGGGAGACAGGAGTGGGGGCCTGCTGGCAGGTGCCCCTGACTGGTGGGGGTGGGGGTGCTGGGAGACATGAGTTGGACATGACTGGGGGCCTGGTGGAGGGTGCCCCACAGTGCTGGGGGGTGGGGGTGCAGGGGGACATGAGTTGGACATGAGTGGGGCCTGGTGGAGGGTGCCCTGCACTGCTGGGGGGTGGGGGTGCAGGGTGACATGAGTTGGACCTGGCAGGTGCCCCTGACTGGTGTGGGGTGGGGGTGCAGGGAGACAGGAGTGGGGGCCTGGTGGAGGGTGCCCCACAGTGCTGGGGGGTGGGGGTGCTGGGAGACTTGCGTTGGTGAGCAGTGGTGCAAGGTGACATATGGGTTGGCTGGGGGGCATGGCCATGTTGAATGGGCTGCCTGCGGGACATGTGCAGGGTAGTCCCAGTGGTGTGGGCCGCCTGCAGGGGCCGTGGAGGGTGTAGAGTGAACAGCTGGGAGGACCCACACGGCCGATTCATGTGTAGGACTCCACGGCACCCCTGGAATACACGTAGGCTGCTGGATTCGCGTGTGGAATTTCCTGTGCGCCTTGGAATACACGTACCCTGCTGAAATTGCGTGTGGAACTTCCCGTGCACCCCGAAATACACATACACAGGGCAATCGCATGTGGAACTTCCCATGCACCCCGAAATACACATACACAGGGCAATCGCGTGTGGAACTTCCCGCACACCCCGAAATACACGTAACCAGGGCAATCGCGTGTGGAACTTCCCGCACACCCCGAAATACATGTAACCAGGGCAATCGCGTGTGGAACTTCCCGCGCACCCCAGAATACACGTACCCAGGGCAATCGCGTGTGGAACTTACCGTGCACCCCGGAATACACGTACCCAGGGCAATCGCGAGTGGAACTTCACGCGAACCCCGTAATACACGTACCCTGCTGATATTGCGTGTGGAAGTTCACGTGGAACCATAATACACGTACCCTGATGAATTTGCGTGTCAGACTACACGCGCACCCATCAAATACACGTACCCAGGCAGATAGCACTTCTGGGGGGTGGGAGGGGTTATAGACAGGAGTGGGGGCCTGGTGGAGGGTGCCCCTGGATGCTGGGGGTGTGGGGGTGCAGGGAGACAGGAGTGGAGGCCTGGTGGAGGGTGCCCCTGGATGCTGGCGGGGTGCAGGGGGACATGAGTTGGACATGAGTGGGGGCCTGGTGGAGGGTGCCCCTGGATGCAGGGGGGTGGGGGTGCAGGGAGACAGGAGTGGGGGCCTGGTGGAGGGTGCCCCACAGTGCTGGGGGGTGAGGGTGCTGGGAGACATCCGTTGTTGATCAGTGGTGCAAGGTGACTTGTGGGTTAGCTGTGGGGCATGCCCATGGTGGATGGGCTGCCTGCTGGACATGAGCAGGGGTGCAGGGTAGTCCCCTGTGGTGTGGACTGCCTGCAAAGGCCGTTGAGGGTGTAGCGGGAACACCTGGGAGGACCCACACGGACAATTCACGTGTAGTACCCCCCACGCACCCCTGAAATACACGTGCCCTGATGGAATCGCTTGTGATACTTCCCGCGCACCCCGGAAATACATGTACCCTGCTGAATTTGCGTGTGATACTTACCGCGCACCCCTGGAATACGCGTGCCCTGATGGATTCGCATGTATTACTTCACGTGCACCACTGATGTACACGTACCCAGGACATTCGCGTGTGAAACTTCCCGCGAACCACTGAAATACACGTTCCCCGCTTGGCGTTTGCTGTTTGGCAGCCCTGTGGACTGGTCCAGGGTTAGCGCAGACATTTGCGATGAATTGGGAATTTTGATGGCTTTTCCTTGCGCGAGGGCGTTCTTGGGGGCGTAACTGGTGCTGCTGCAGGGTCGCTGCGCCACTCTGCACCACGGCTGGTTTTGGAGGCTAAAATCCATGAATACGCTGTGCGATGAAATGGATTTTTTCGCACGCAGCTGGCGCAGTGTATCGCACGGGGACACTGTGCGCCAGCCGCGTGCGCCACTTTTGTGTGAAATTCTATGAATTACCCTGTTAGTTGCAAGGTTTTCAAGATATGTACAAACCTTTGGTGTAACATTGGAAAGAGGTTGCTTTCCTATAGTGAAAGAATTCCTAGTGCCACTTATAGGCAGAAAGAAGTTGTACCACATACATCCAACACTTGAGCTCAGTTTATACTCAGCACCACTTCCAGAAATCTTATCATGGCCTCAAAAAAAGTTTCTTCAAAAGACCAACCATCTGTTTCTATTGGCAATGCCTCTAAGAGGCAAAAAAGTGACTCCCCTACGCTCAAAGAGGATATGCAAGAGCTAGTCATGCAAGCCATTCTAGAGGAAATCAAATCACTAAAGTCTTTCATGGAAGCAACTAATGCCAAACTACAATTACTGGATGACAAATTGTCCTCTTTCGAAAACAAGGTTTAATGCAGTAGAAAGAAGGGTCATTAATTCAGAAGACGTGGCAGGAAAAGTGATGCTGCTAGAGAATACAGTTACGTATCTACAAAAACAAGCTGAGAACTTAGAAAACTGAAACAGAAGAAATAACATTAGAATTATCAGCCTTCCAGAAAATATTGAAAAAGATAACCCTGCCAACTTCTTATACCATATGCTTCCACTGCTTCTGGATCTTCCAGCATCAATGCAGCTAAACATCCAGGGGGCCCATCGTGTGGGGCCGAAAACTTCTTCGAAGGAATTAACTGAGAAGCCTAATTTTTGGTGTGCTTGATTATATGCATGTTCTTCTTATTATGGACAAGGCTAATGAAAAGAAATTACTCATCTCGGAAGGTACCAACATATTCTTTTCACATGATGTATCCAACGCCACAGCAGTGAGAAGAAAGGAGCTACTGACGTTTAGACCAGCATTGAGGCAACTTAACACCAGATATGGGATTATTCCACCAGCATCCCTTAAGGTTACCGCAAATGGGCAATCATACACCTTCCAAAATTCAGGAGGCTTGCACAACTTCATCCAAAGCCATAGGAGAGAAGAAATGTATACCTCTAAACCTACCTGAACCAAAGTTAATATTTGCACTACACTTCATCTATTAACTTCATCACTTCGCCGAGGGGGGCGGAGGATATATTCGTCTCTATTTGGTTTCCCCACCACTACCACACACTGACATTCTTTGAACATGGATTGGAGTGGCTGTTTCCGGTTAGCCACTACTTGGATATTCGAGTGTTCGTTCATATGGAAGTTGGAAAATTCCATGTTCCTCTTGTTCGTTTTCCCCAGTCCTATACGTTTCTTTCGCATGTTTGTTTTATTCTCCATATGCCTCTTCGTTTGCTATGAATTTGTATACACTGCTACTAACAAAATTCATGACGCTTAACATTGCCACATGGAATGTGAAATGTTCACATAACCCCATCAAGCGGCAGACGATTCTATCGTACCTTAACAGATCTAACCCTTCTATAGCATGCTTACAGGAATCCCACCTTTCGCAAACAGAAGTCAATAAATTAAAATGCCTGTGGGTAGGTCAGGTTATTTCGAGTGCTGCAGATGGAAAGAAAAATGGGGTCATCATTCTTATTAACAAACACCTCAAATGTAAAGTGCTATCCATAGAAACTGACAACGTGGGAAGATGGATTTTAGCCAAACTCCTTTTTAATTCCACGGAATACTCCATCTTAAATGTTTATGGTCCCACTAATCCAGACCCTATATTTTGGACTCAGTTGAGAAACAAGACTTTCAAATTCCACTCAAACAACCTCATTGTATGTGGTGACTGCAATGAAGTCCTGGACCCTCTTCTTGATTAAAAAATGTAATGTGTGATTTAAATCCACTAAATCCCATATACAATTCCACAATGTCTTTTCAGAAGTAGGCCTCATTGATTCTTGGAGGAATATCCACCCATCAGATCTAAACTACACTTTTTATTGAGCACCCCACAATTAATTTCCTAGAATTGAGTATGTCTTCATATCCAAATCACTGGCCAATCATCTATTAGAGGCCACAATAGATAGTATCTCATTGTCTTTTCATGCCCCTGTCCATATTAAATTATCGAGCTCACAGAATGTTCATCATAACAATAGATGAAGGTTCAACTCAGCATTGTTGAAAGATGAACAGTGTGTGAAATGTATTCACAGTCAACATACTCACTTTTTCCATGATAACCCTTTGGTAGACACTTCACTACACAATAATTGGGACTGCTCTAAAGCAGTATTAAGAGGTCACATTACATCTTATATGCCAAGAAGAAAAAACTTAAAAAGGAAACCGAGGATATTCTTCAACTTATTAAAACTTTACAATTAGAAAATATTCATGCCAATGCTGCTCCTCTTCTTCAGAATATCACTCAGCTAAGGATACAATACAACAACTTAGCAACAGCATATTCAGGCACTAATCTTCTAAAATATAAATCCAAGATTCATCAGCTCTCGTATAAAACAGGGAAAGCTCTAGCGTCCTATCTTAAGTCAAAAAAAGATAAAGCAAAAATTACTGTTATTACGGAGCAGAGTGGCAAAAGAGTTATGAAAGATAAACATATTTTGCAGGTGTTTTCTACATTGTATCAGAAATTATATTCATCAGAGGCCAGCCCTATTAATAACAATAAAGTTACAGATTTTCTTGAGCAAGTTCATCGTAATTCTTACAAAAGCCCTAGATTAGTTTCCCCCATATCAGCTTCTGAAATATACAAAGACATTAATGATCTCAAGAACGGTAAAGCTGCGGGTCCAGATGACTTTTCAATTGACTATTTTGCTAATTTCAAGGATATATTAGTCCCTAAACTTAATGAGCTCTTTAACCCAACAAAGATCCTGAACTAGTACAAAATTATAGACCTATGTCCTTAATTAATATCGATTGTAAGATATATTCGCTAAATGTCTTTCTAATAGACTCATCCCCTTTCTTCCACATTTGAGCAAAACTGATCAGGTAGGTTATGTTAAAGGTAGATCTTTCTCGCCTAACAACAGACTCTTTCTGAACATTTTAAAACGTATACATAACTCTTCTAACTCTTATGTTGCTCTAGCCCTTGATGCAGAGAAAGCTTTCCACAGGTTAGAATGGAACTACATGTTCAAAGCTCTCTCCTGGCACAGTATTCTTAACTCCTTCTTTTCTATGGTCAAAGTCCTGTATTCCAGCCCTACTACTTCAGTTTTTATAAACAATCACATATCTCCTTCCTTTCCTTTATATAGGGCACTCGCCAGGGATGCCCCTTTCACATCTTTTGTTCATCCTAGCTTTGGAACCTTTCCTAGAATCGATTCAACAAGATGAAAACATAGAATGAATTCAATATAACGGCAATGAAGTTAAACATGTGGCTTATGCAGATGATATTTTACTTTTCTTGAATATATCGGATAAGTGTTTAGATCATTTGACTAGAATTATTTTCCAATTCTCTTTTGCTTCAGGCTATAAATTAAACACAGACAAATCAGAAGTACTACCACTTCATATTTTCTGCACCAAACACCACATTGCAAGTTTTGGAATGAAATGGTGTCCCACAGGTATCAAGTATCTAGGAATTCACATAGCGCCCCCAGAGAAAGATTTGAATAAACACAACACAGCTATTATTTTAGACAAGGTGAAAGAATTAACAAACTCTTGTTCTTCGCTCTTCATATCCTGGTGGGGTAGGCTTGAGGCTGTTAAAATGATGATCTCACCTATTATAATTAATTACCTGTATATGCTTCTTACTCATATTCCTGCTTCCATTTTCAGATCTTTAGATACTTTTATTCTCAATTTTCTTTAGGGGGGGAAAGAAACAAAGGATATTATTGTGTAAGCTTAAGCTGCAAAGACATTAAGGTGATAACTTAATGCAACAACACCCTGGAAATTCAGCTAAAACCACCCTAACTTTGTGCCCCCGTTGTGCACCCTATGGCCACAGTGATGACATCACAGATCACATCACTGATGACATCACTTATTACATGTTTTATGAGAACAATAATGACATTACAAATCACATTACAGATGCCATCCCTGGTGACAACACTAATTGCATTGTATATAACTGATTACATCAATAATGGAATTAGACATAACATCCTTTATAAGTTAGATCATGAAAACTTTGATTACCTTAATAATAATTTAGGCTGTGGACTTGGCCATGTCAAAGAGTGGGGTCACTGGCCAGCCCCAAATGCCATAGTTAGTGGTTGGATAATGTTCAAAAAGACCAATGTGCGTGTTTAAAAGCCATGCCTATTAGGCCATCACTGTTTTAAAATATGCAGTAGGCAACATTGGAAGCTGTAGTCAGTGGCCATAGCTAAAGGCCATTGCAAGTGCTCATTAATGTGTCAGAATATACAGTGTACAGTGCCACTGGCTAGTATTGTGTTGAAGGCCATGGCTAAGGGCTGGTTAGTGTATATAATATACAATGGGCACGGTTGAAAACCATAGCTATGGGCTGGTTAGTGTTGTGTAATAAAGGTGATCGCTTAATGCATTTAATTTTTTTTTAAAATATACAGTGGACATGGCCAAAAGATGCACAAACACATCATGGTCAAAGGCCCTGGCTAATGACCTATTCATATGTTAGAATTTATAGTGGATACAGCCAAAGATTGTGGCCAGTGGCCAGTATTGTGCTAAAGCACATTGCTAGTGCCTAATCTGGTTGAAAGCTGTATGCACTCGAAAAGTTCAAAATCTATGGTTGGTAGCCTGTTAGTACGCATGGATGAAGGTTGTGACCACTGTCCATAGCCGAAGGGCATGACTAATACCCATTCATGTGTTCAAATATATTTGGCCATGCACAATGACCACGGCTGAAGGCCATGCTTAATGCCAGTTGCTGTTGTAATGTAATTAGTGATGTCTTCACTTATGTGATCTATGATGTCATCACAGTGTTCATAGGCTGCACAACATGGGGAGTGACGTTAAGTTCTCACCTTAACATTCTTGCATCTAAAGATTTTTCCTTGAATGTCAAGGGTTTTGTTACAAGGTATTGCTCACCTTAATGTTCCTGCAACTAAAAATGTGTTCTTGAATTTCAAGAGTTTTGTTATTCCATACATAATTAACATTAATAATACAGATAATTTGGCTAAAAAAAACAATGTATTATGCCGAGAAATTAAAATAAAAATCAATTGTACAACCACTTTCCCCTCAAATAAACCTGTTGTTACAAAATATGTGTTTGCATATGTACCTAACTTTTTAAAGTGTTTACATACATATGCACTATTCACAAATAGGTATTAAAGTGTTACAGTAACTGTGTAGAAAGACCGCACTCAATATATTTTAAAATAAATGTGTACAAGACTACTGCCTATATATATAATCCTATATAGTAGTCTATATATAACATTATCCTACAGAGGAAGACATTAAAAAGAAGATACTCAAGAAAAGGAACCAAAAGAAAATACATCACATTCAGGATTTTGTGAGTACATTCTTTATATTCATGTAGAATTAGACTAGCAATAATATGTTATTGAACAAATGTCAGTCACCAAAAGGATATAGTTTATCTAACTACTTTTAAATGTCTATGCAGCCAGCACACATATTTTTAAAGTGTATTATATCTTCAATTGTTCAAAAATATTTCAAATATTTTCAAACAGATGAAGAAGTCATTCAAGTCCCAAAAAGGTTCAAGAAGAGTCAAGCATGGATTCCTTAACATAAGATAACTAAAATAATGATTACGTAATTTTCAATAAAAAATACAATCAATGAAAAAGGATATTCAAAAAGGACATTCAAAATTTAAGACACATCATGGACCGTAATAATCCATATAATTGGGCTAAAGAAGCAGATGTATCAAGTGTTCCAACTAAAAGAAAAACAAAACCCACAACCACCCATCCAATAAATCTGTTTAAAAAAAACAGTGTTTGAATATTTATTTACCCTTCTCAAGTATGTACACATACATGCATTATTAATGAATAAAAGGTATTTCAAATGTTACAAACACTAAACTCAATACATCTTAAAAAAATGTACCACATTAAGGGGCCGATTCATGGAACAAACGTGCGCCGAAAATCCATGCCCAAGCAGGCGCAAGGGAGCGCAAGCGTGAGAAACGCAGCGCACGCGCACGCGTGCGATTCAAGGAAGACGCTGCGCGTGTTTCCCGCTGTCCGTGCACCCAATCCAGCCATGGCGCACGCAGGCATACACGGCGTGCGCTACGCACACAGCAAAAGCGCACATAGCGCGGCGCACACAACCAAAGTGGGCAGAACAGTGGGCGTAACACGCAGAATGGGGAACAACGCGTGAAAAAGAAGGCGTAACTGGGGAAGTACTGCAGGGAACTACACGGAACGCCCACACGCACGCGAACAACCCGTATTCATGGATCCGAATACGGGAAACCCGCGCACGGCAAAAGACGCACACAGGCGTCAACGCGTCCGCCACACGAAGGCAGGCGGAAGCGTCCCCGCGCACAGTACAAAAGTGCGCGCAAACAACAAACACGTATGTACAGCTACGATGAATGCCCCATTTGATGCAGCACTGATCGTGGGACACTGCAGGAGGAGGAGAATAGCCAGGGCACGCATTTTCGCACCACGGACAAGCCTTTTTGGGATGCCTGACGACCAGGTCTATGGCAGGTATAGGTTTCCACCCCACATCATCCTAGACCTGGTCAGGGAGTGGGAAGATGACCTTACATCCCCCACCCTTTGCTCCCAAGCATTGAGCCCCTTGGAGAAGGTGCTCAATGTCCTGCATTTTTTGGCCACTGGGTCATTTCAGCGGACTACTGCCATAGTGGGGGGGGTCTCACAGGCCACGCAGTCACGCTGCCTACACCAGGTACTGGCAATCATGACAGCGCGCCCCTCAGTCCGCAGGCACATATACATGCCCAGAACACCCGCAGAAAGGCAGGCAGTTGTCCTGGATTTTTTCAGGGTGGCACACTTCCCCAAAGTGCTCGGTGCCTTAGATTGCACCCATGTGGCCCTATGTCCACCTAGGGCCACTGAGCACATCTACCGAAACCGCAAGCACTGGCATTCCATCAATGTACAGGTGGTATGCGATGCAAAGGGAATCATCACCTCTGTCTATGCAAACTACCCTGGCTCCACCCATGACAGTTTCATATACAGAATGTCCGCCCTGAGCCGGGCCCTGGAAGCTGAGCAGCATGGCGACACATGGCTCCTAGGTGAGTACAAATGCACTTGCACATGCATGCAAGTCACACAAAGACAAATACCCAAACCCTAATAATCTCAACTATTATCACCTCCCCAGGGGACAGTGCCTACCCTCTGAGCAACCACATGATGACGCCAATCCGGAACCCCACCACACCACCCCAGGTAAGATACAACGCCGCCCATATTGCAACCAGGGCCATAGTGGAGCGCACATTCGGAGTGCTCAAGTCACGTTTCCGCTACCTTGACCGCTCTGGCGGGCAACTACTCTATGCACCACCAGTAGTGTGCAGGATCATTGTGGCAGCATGTGTCCTGCACAATGTTGCAACACGGCAGGGCGTCCCGGTGGACATGGTGGTGCCCCCACATCCCCAACCACAGGCACAGGTGCTGCCCATGGGAGGGCACAGGGCATGTGGCGAGGAAGCCCGGACCCAGCTTGTGGCCACATTTTTCACCTAAACTCCCACCCCTGCGGAGTGCACACAGGCCTGGCACATACCAGGTGAGAATCGATGATGACAAAGAGACAGTCAACTGTCACAACCCTACCACCCTGAGATAGTTGCCATGGAAGTGCCACATCGTCTGCATCCCTAGCTACTTAAACACAAGCTATCCTGTGTGACCAAAAGGCACACATATGACATATGACATGATATGGCCTATACACAAGTATTTCAAGGTGCGATGAGGCAGGGAGGGGGGAACAAGGGAAGACAGACAACGGTACAACTAGGCCAGGTGTCATTTGGATTGTGCAAGTGCAGGGGTAGGGGGAAGGGAAAAGTGCAAGGGGAAGGGGGGAGGGTAGTGCAGTACAGGGGAAGTAGAACAAAAAACAAATACATAGGTCAGCTGGTGGCAACTGCAAAGGTAAGTGCAGACAAGTGCTGGGAAGGGGGGGCTGTAGGGATAGAGAGACAGTACCGCAGTGCAGGGGTTGCCAGGGAGCCAGTGCAAGTGGAGAGTGGCTGGGCCAGGGACCGAGGTCGGTGAGAGTGGCCCAGTTGCAGATCCAGTGCAGTTCCAGTGCAGAATTCCGCAAGGGAGAGGCAGAGAGAAAGCAGAAGCAAAGAGGAAGGTCTTGAGGTGCTTCGCCAAACCGGAGATGGTTCCCCTCAAGTTCAAGTGAGTCAGGAAGGCTGTTCCAGAGGGAGGGCCCTGCTGCGGAGAGAGATCTACCCCCAGCTAGTTGCTCTGAGAAGCGGATGACCCTGACATGCAAGGTGTGCATCACACACACCTGCAAAACAGGCCATGGCCATCACTGTTATGTCACTCAAACCCTCCCAAAACACAACATGACGTGGCAAGCAATACACATACACCAACACAGTATCAATAAGGTACACATTGCCATGTCCAAAATGTACAGTGGCATCAGACAATGATGCCTGACCAGGCATCAGATGAAATGACAGACCAACAACCTCCCATCCAAAATAAGTCATTTCCAAATGCATTACAAGAGTTGTAGACGTAACATAACAATGAATGCCTGTCTACATGCACATTGGCCATTGCAAAATCAACACTGCAGCTTCTGTGTGCTGTGTCCTACTCCTGCAACACACTGCTCAGCGCACAGCACAGTGAACAGCCACTGTGTGTGATGCACACCCTGAGCATCACATCTAAGCGACAGACCACATCAAAAAGCAAATTAGGCATGTACAGGATCCATAATTGGTCACAGAACATGTGCTGCAGGGACACAGTGGCCACCAGAAGGCAAACAGTGTACACGTGGATATGCAAGGGTGGGAGTACATGTAGTGCATCAGAGTGCAAGTGTGTGGGTCTGCAAGGACATGCAATCAACATATGCATGTGCACTCAAGTGACCATTAGTGTTCTCTACACATCACATGTGAACATTCACCATGTGTACACCCCAGCATGTCAAACCACAACTATCCCCTCGCACCTGAAAGGTAAACACAACACATGAACAGGCATTGATCAGCAGAACACAACATGTACATATGATACCACCATTACAATGTCAGAGTTCCCATCACACTGCAGGGCAAGGCAACTATCAACAACAACCCCCCCCTCCCTCACAAATGACCATGACCCACTGAACAACTGCACCTGGGTCATGGAGCCTTCAACCCTCAATTCCACCTGGCCACAGGATCACCTTTACCCTTCGTCACCATCTCCCACCTTGTGTGTAAAAAGGTGCCTGCACCCTCAGAATCCACACTCATTTCCAAAATCACAAAATCCAAGGCATAAAAACGAACCCGAACACCCTCCAGTAGATGACTTGACGTAGCAGTACCTCACAAAGGCCAAGTACTACCACAATGATGCAACAACCAAGGTAGCACAGTAAAACAATGTCACAACAGGATGTGAACCATGTGTGGTACATAACATAGGATGATGCACCATGAACGGATGTGTATTGTCACAGGTCCCGTGTACAGGCGCGGGAGTGTCACGAAACAACCACCCCCACCGTGTCCCGGGTGCCTGCAAGGTCAAACTCACACAGGCCCCTGAGAACCTGGTGGGGAAGGAGGTTCAGGGATATGCAGTCGGGACAGGTGTTGGCACACTGGATAACTGGAATTAGTGGCAGGAGAGGGGAGGAGGAATGACACATGAAAGTAGGGAATGCACGAAAATGTACTACCTGCATGAACACATACACAATCCAAACAAACTTGGACATCATTGTCATGGCCTTCTGTAGTCCAGGCTTAGGAGTGGTACAAACCAACCACCCCCTCTAGGGTTTTGGCGCTTACACAGGCATCCGCAAACCCAGTGGGGAAAGAGGGTTAGGGAACGTTGCTTGGATAGGCATGGGAAGCAGGAACACCGGGTAGAGGGTACAGGGTTCAAAATTGCATAGGATTCCGGGTGATTAGGCGGAAAAAACATACCAAATTGAATCACACATACATCCATGCATTAGTGCACCCCCCAGCAAGCCTATGCAGAGCAGTTTGAAAGAAAAACAACAAGACACTTAGCTCTGGTTTTGAGTGCTGGCCTCCTGCCTGCGCACTCTCAGGTCCGGTTACAGGAGCACTGCAATGCTGCAAAGAGAGCCACAGTCAACAACCTGTAAGTGCCAATTACACAAAAACACACCACCAAACATGCCCCATAGCAACAAACTACTCTACAAACAGACAATCTGGTGTAGATGCTTTGTACCCATATATAACATTACCCCTGTGACGGGTCATACACAGTCAATGCAGTAAGTCAGCCGCCGGTGGGTGCGTGGCAAATGGAACACCAATGTGTCACAATTCACACAACATGCAATGTTCCCTGGGTAAGCAGACAGACCCATATAGCAAGCCATGACTTTAGAGCAAGTTGCGTACCACCATGACCGAAACAAAGTTGGCAGTGCATGTATCAAAATGTACATGGAAATGAAATGCACTGCACCCGAGTATGTCCCTTGGTGTATGTCCCTGTGAGCTGCCCCTTTCCATGCATTGTGTGCTTCAACACCAATATTCGTCCAAGCTCACCCTCAGTGCTGTGACTAAGCCTGCATGTGCAACTCGCCTGGTGCAAGCTTTGCTGTGTTGTGGCCCCCTTGTGCTGCTCACCTTGCCTGGAGTTCCTTGGAACACGTCAGCAGTTCTAGGATGTAGGTCTGCAATCCCTGTGCCTCTGCTTGTGCACACATGTGCATGTGGGCACCAACAAACGTGTCCAGAATTCAGACGTCCAATGGGCCATGTCTGCTGGCAAAGGTGCTCTGGAGGCTCATCCCCCTGCAGAAAGGGCATGAAACACATGATTAATGCTTCAAAGTCATCTGTGTGTGTCTCTTCAGGCATCTCATTACTTGACCATGTCAGAGAGTCACATCATAAATCACACCATCAGTCCGTCTTTCACATCCAAAGTGTGGAACACTATGTACAGCATGAATTGCAACAGGTACGTGTACAGTAAAGATAAGAAACATACTACACAATGCATAGCAATTAATGTACACATTAATCATGAAACACCCCATCTAGCAAAAGCTGAATAGTGGACAATAACACCAAAATCATCCCCACTAGGGGTGTAAACACAAGTCACACAGCACCAGACATGCCACAGATATGACAGTCCAAAGCCCTTGTGTAAATGTTTGTGACACCGAACCATCCAAGCGAGCCAATGGATTAGGGAGGCAGGAGTGGCATATGTGAGTCAAGGACCCCAAGCAGCAAACACATACACAAGACAAGCCTGAAGGGCCCAGCTGGAACAGACAGTGGATGCCTTCAAAAGCCACAAAGCACCGCACCGTCACATGAAAGCACAATAGACAAGCAATTTTAAACTATATTAACTATTAACTAATTACACTAACTATGGAAAACCTACATTACCTAATTAAACTAACTATCAAACAGAAACTTAACTAACTAAACTAAAAGAAAAATCAAAAATGGCCACATACGACCCGGGGGGAGGGGAGGCACCCAGGAGGGGGGAGGTACAGGGTGCTGCTCAACATCCACATGCGATGATGCTGAGCAAAAAAAAAAACCTCCATGGGCTCAACGCCTGCACAGCCCGACCTATGTGGGAGATAGATGGTCGTCCAAGTCTGGCTCATCCTGGAAAGGAGGACGTGGCACAGTAGCCTGGCCACGCCTAGCCGCAGCTTGCCCCTCGTCGGCAGCAAGTCTGCCGGATGGGTGAGCCTGGTTCTGTGTGGCGATGTGACGTAGGTCTGCATGCAGAACCTCACGTGATACACGTGCTTCCTCTTGCAAGGTAGCACGTGTAACACGGAGTTCCTCCTGCAAGGCCTGGCTGGACAACCGCTGCACCTCCCGGCAAGCCTGTAGCTCAGCCGAGATGGTACGCTCAAGCTGTGCAAACCTCTCCTCTGCCTGCTGCCTCTGGGACATCATAAGGACACCCAGAGTGGATCTGAGGGAAGCATACTCCTCCCTCAGGGCATCCATGTGTGCCTCTGCGTGAGCAGCAATTGGTGGAAGCAGAGACGACATTTCAGCCTGGCGTGCCCTGTCTGAGGCCGCCATACCCAGACTGAGTGAGCGGGCCGTGAACCGTGCCGCCTGCTGCTGGAGAAGCACCTGCCTAGCAGGGGGGAGCACAGATCGGGCCACACGCTCCATGCTCTCAGCGATGTTCTCCATTGCTGCCCCCTGCCGTTCTGAATTGGCAGTCATGTCTTGCTCCCACTCAGTATACTGCGGTTGCGCGCGGCGACCGGGTTGCCGGGCTTGACCCCTGCGGGACCCAAGGACCGGGGGTCCTCGCTGTGTTGGCACCGCCCGCGGCTGCACGACTACATGCCCCCGTCGACGTGATGTCCCAGGCACATCAGTGACTGGTGTGGAGGGTGACCCTGCGTCCCGATCCACCACGGGCGGAGGAACCAAGACTGTCTGATCCCTCAGTGCAGGTGTCGCAGACAGAGGAGTGTCCACATCAGAATCACTCACCCCTGACACATGGACTTGATGCTCATCCAACTCAACATGGACGTCAGATTCGTCATCAAGGCTGGACTCATAGGCAGCCAGAGACAAGATGGACTGTAGCACTTGGGGGTTTTCGTGGCCTACCACCCCACGACCCCCACTAGTGCCGGGTTGATGTAGTGGTAACAACCCTGTGTCTGGCATGACAACACCATCCTCGGCCTCCATTGCGTCATCACCTGAAAAATAGGGAGAAAAAAGGTCACTACACATGTCAGAAGCACACAACACACACACACACCGACAGCAAATGCATCAGGCAGACATGTGACACACAACATATAACCTGGCATGCATGCTGGGTCAACTTTGAATTGCTTCTGTGATCAGACCTGTTGAAAGGTGGCAGTTTCCATGGAAGTGGGTCTATGCAGTGCAGAAAATGTGTACGCCACTCACTACCTACATGTACAAGGACTCCATGGTGTGTGCCAGGAAATGTGAAGGCAGTGCAATGTCAAATTCAGACATCACGTGCATTGTGCATTCAATGTGTACCATATCTAGAAGCCAAGCACCCCTCCACCCCAGTACCAAAGCAGGGATGCTTAGCATGGTATCAAAAGGCTGACCATACACCTGTATATTGACAGGCAGTGTTGACTGGCATCAACAGCTGAATGTGATTCAAGTGACAACACTGCAAATGATGCTGGGACAGTAAGCAGGACACATGATGAAAACTCTGTATTCCGCCCATGTGTGAAGAAGACACAACAACAGTTGGACAGAGTCATTGGCAATTGAACAGGCTGAGGCCTGTTAGCCACACAGATTGTCAGACCCTAAACATTTGTGCAACGCAGGACTGAGCCACAGTTGACATGGGAAGGCTGATGAGATGGCAGGCAATGTATGTAACCAAGGACTTGTATTACAGTGATCATCCAGTCAAGGACACATAGGGGCATGCGTGCAATGCACATGGAGCATGAATGGGCACTCATGTCCCTGCGGGACATCTGACCTATGCACAGTACAAGTGAGATACCCTGCATCAAGTACTAAGGCTGTACCACACGGCATCTGTTTGTCAGATTCTACGCTGGAAGTTAGCAACTACACAGGACGCATGAACAAGAAAGTACACATTGGCAAGATTGAAGAACACCAGTGCAAAGGTGGAACTGGGGTGCAGAGTGGCGAAGGAGGGGCAAGGGAGCATGCCTACATGGAGTCCCCGCATGCAGGAAGAGGAGACATGCATGACGGAAGCATTGCATTACTTACACATCAGAACCATGTACATGTCACATGTAGCGGCAATCATGCACAACACATCCCACAAGTGAAACACACACGTCCTCAACAAACACGCATCAACACTCACTGGACTGGGCATCAAAGTCCAGCATCTCTCCCACTCCTTCGACCAATTCAGGTGGTATGAACTCCGCAACGAATGCCTCATGCGGAGTGAGCTCTTCCTCCTCTGGTGCAGGCCCACCGCCAGTCACCAGAGTCAAGTTGTAATTAGAGGCACGCTTAGCCTTAGTGCAGCGTTTGATGTCATTCCAACGCTTTTTGCACTCTTGCGCCGTGCGCACCTCATGGCCGAATGAACTGACATGTTCCGCAACATGCTTCCAGTGGGTGTCACGTTGGGCAGCCGTAGTCTGACTATTGGCACCCACTAGCATGTCACGGCTGTGGCCCCGCACGTAGTCCACGAGGAAGTCCAGTTCCTGCTTACAGAAAGGCTTCTTCCTCGACGTGCAGGAGGTCGTGGCTGTGTGTGGGGTCCCAGCCTATGCTGCATGTGCAACCTTCCTCCTCTTGGACTGTGGCGCAGACCCTGGCTGGCTAATGCCGCCCTGACCAGTATGGCCAGTGGGTTCGGTGGATTGAGCCAAGGGAATGGCAGGTGGAGGGATGACCAAATGCCTGACTTGTGTCAGTGGCAGCTGGGTGCCCACTAATGGACACTGCGCAGCAACATCAGCTGTGGCAGGGTCATTGACCGCAACGGTCCTGGTTGGCAGACTCACAACCGGGGTGCTGTTGGGTGCATCTACCCCTGCACTTGCCAACACCCGGCTGTTCGGGGCAGCAGATGACATGACTGCCCCAGGGACATGTGTCTTGTTCTGAGCAGCCCGGCATGCCCGTATGGTTTCCCCCCTGGCCTGTTGGAGATCTACCAAGGGCTCTTCAAGTGCCAACGCAGCCTGCGCTGGCAGACCCCGAGCCTGGGTGGCGGTGTCCACAGCTGCACCTGCAGCTACCACTACCCTTCGGCCCGTGGCAGTCGATGGTACGGACTGCCGGGTCACATGGGCACCAGTGCCAGATGCAGAAGCTGCATCCCCCAGAACCACAGGGGGTGGTGGCATGACTGCACCGACACATGTCACAACCTTGTGCTCAAGTGGCGTACCCCTGCATCTTCCCCCTCTGTGGCCGCCCTGGACACCCTGGAGTCCCCCTAGTCCCTGGTCACCACGGCCACGTCCCCGACCACGCCCGCCACGAGGAGGACGCCCAGGTGAGGCGCCCCTCACCTTTGGTGTCCTCCCAACCATGGCACAGATGTAGTAGTGCCGGCACAGATGGAGTGGTGCCAATGGGAGGTGTACACCACAATTGACCTGGGCAATTGGGGTGAAGGGGGTGGGAAGCAAGATGTTAACAGCCCCCCTGCACCTGCAAGGCTGTATGTGACCCAAGTGATGTAGTGACGGGTCACGCAACGCTCAGGCACCCCAAAACTGCAGTAAAACCGTGCACGCAACCCTGCAGCCTACATGCATGGATTCAACCTCCCGCAGTACCCGGTGGCACCCAGTAACACGAATAACGCATACGCGTGGGACATGCAGGCTACTATGACATTGAAAATGGGTGTGATACACAGGGGCTCCCGCAGTGGGAAAAAGAGCGTGTGCGACTCACCGTCTGACTAGCGCGATGCAGAAAAACACGCGTAGCCAATACCCCCGCCAAAAGAAGAGATACGTCCTTGATAGCTGTGAAGTTGTGATGGCGCGCGAAACAACAGGAAGCAGCAACACACGTCGGTCTCCATGAAAGGCACGTACAGCGAACTGCTGGGCCCGCTCACCTTTAACCCGTGTGAAGGAAACGCACGCGCGCGTCACGTCACTTACGCGCATGGGCCCTTTCCTCGTATTATACGCAGACGTGCAGTTTTTCACACACGCTGAAATGCCCATGCACGCCTGTGCGCGTCACATCACAGGGGCGTTTGCACTTGAGGGGCCTTCTGTCCAATGAAATTGCGTATGCGTGTAGACGCGCTTATGCGCTAAGGGCCTTTCCTCGAATTACACGCTGACGTGCCGAACGAATTTTCACGTGCCAAATCACTCCGTATCAAGCTGGCCACGCGTAAGCACACGGAAGACCACGCTCCTGCCCAGAAGGCCGAACTACTGCGCCCCAGAGCCCCGAGCACGCTCCCACCTGCCATCTGCTGCTGCCTGACTGCCTGCTGCCCACGTGCCCTGCCATTTGCTGCCTGCACATCAGCCAGGGCTGCTGTTGCTGTGACCACCCCTGCTGCAACCGAAGACTCCCGACTGGGATTCCATCGCTCCACAGCCCAGCCCCAGGACCCAGTTGCCCACCCACTCCTGCCTCTGGGGTTGTCATGTCAGGCACTGCAACATATGGCACCACTGACAACCCCCGGCCAGAGAGGCAGAGGGGCACCAGCTTCAGTGCCACCGAAGTTGGTGTCCTGGTGGAGCAAGTCCTGGGGCAGTATGATGCCCTCTTCGGAAGTTCCCGCGCCGACAAGGAAGGACGGACTCGGATCTGGACTGACATCGTGACTGCCATCAACGCAGAGTGGGTGGCAGTCCGCGACTTCCAACATGTCAAGAAGTGCTGGGAGGACTTCAGGTCCAGGACCCTGAACAAGGCCCGGCGCCTCTTGAAGGCAGCGGATGCCAAGGGGCGCCGGGGCCACTTGTCGGAAGATCAGATGAGGGTCCTGGAACGCATATCCCCAGCGCTCCATGTCCAGGTCCTTGAGAGGCAGACCCGTCTGGAGTCGAGCGCTAAGTGTACATGCATCCTGATTGTGAGCTGTGCGTGTGGTGATGTTTCAGTAGTGTGCAGGTTGCACATCTGTTTGTATGGGGTCGAGTATGGGTGGGGGTGTACAGGGCCGTGGGGCTAACACATGCGAGGGCTGTAATGTGTGAGACATGGATGGTGCTTGTGTGTGTAGGCTTGCATGCCAAATGCAGTTGTGTGGGCACACATGTTTGGATGAATGTGTATGTAAGTAGACATGTCCGTGATGTCACGCATGTATGTTGTTTTCAGCTGCATGTATCAGCACTGTGTACATGTGCATTTGTGTGTATTTGACAAGGGTGCAACAGTGATGCAACATGGATGCATGTGACAGCGGGATGTGGAAGCCTGATTGGCAGATGTGACATGGATGCCCATCTGAACACTGCGACACTTGGCAGAGGTGTACACATGCATGCAAGTGTGGTGGTGTGTGTACATGTGTGGTGCACTTCCTGTGTTGCATGTGATGTCTGGCTCAGCTTTGCCTGCTCATGCTGTTGTATGTGCATGGATGGTGCTGGCAGTTGCGATATGGCTGTGGTATGGCTCATGTGTGCGAGTTGAAATGACATGTGTGTTGGGGATTGTGATGGCATGTCTGAGGTTTGCCAATGCCACTCATGTACAACTGTCATGTGTGTATGTGTCCATTGTACAGTGCCCTGATGCCTGTGTTTTATTTCTCGCTGTCTGCAGCGTCAACTGATGAAGAGGGCGGAGAAGGTGCTGTGGAGCACAGCGGCGGGGATCCCACCGCCAGCCGGAGACGCAAGGCCCGGCTCCCCTCCCATGTTGTCATCTCGTCGGGGAGTGAGGAGTCCGGTGCCGCATCCCAGGCCACAGCTGCCGGGGGGAGGTCCAAGAGGCGGAGGTTGGAGTTGGACTCCTCGGCAGCAGAAGGGGCAGCTGGGACCCCACAGGGCCCAAAGGGGGAAGATGGCACAGAGTCATCCAGGTTGGTGGGGGGTTTGGTGGTGGAGGAGGCCGTGCAAGCAACAGAGACGGGGTCTGGAGGTGGGCAACCCACTGGTGCTAGTGGTGCAGTGCAGGACCAGTGACAGGAGGCAGCACAGGCCGCCGCAGAGGTGCCTGTGTGCAATCCTGTCCCTGATCCTGTCCCTGCATCATCTTGCACCAGCAGGGATGCCTACGTCCAGACCCGTTTTCAGGCAGGGGATGAGCAAACGACAACTGGCCTTCCTCTGCCTGCGGACGTGGCTATCCGGGTCCGGGTTGAGCCTGTCCTGACTGGTGTGGCGTTGCGTCAACGGGCCATGCGAGGTGACCTGCAGTCTTTTCATGAGGAGACTTCACGTCATCTCGAATGGCTCGTTGACCACGTCAGCCTGCTGGGACGGGTCACCTAGGCCGGATTCGTCCGTTTGATGGGGCTTGCTACGACCCCCTCCTCAACTGAACCCCCTACGCGCCAGTCGTCCTCCGTGCCATCTTCCCACCCATCAGTCACCTGGGTGCCCTGTGGAGCTGCCTCTGACGGTGCGGCCAGGCTGGTGGAGGAGGCATCCCTGCCACAGTCGGGAGTCGGACGTCCAGCAGGGGTGGCCACATCAACGACTGCACCCCAGCCGGCGGAGGATGTGCAGGCAGCAGGAGGCAGTCCTCGGGCAGAGGCACAGCAGCAGCAGCAACGTTATGGGAGCCATGAAGGCTCGGGGCCTTCAACATCGGAGGGGCAGGCATCGGCCGGAGGGCAGGAGGATCCAGGACAGAGAGTGTCTTCCGTGTGGCAGCGGTTGCGCCACGCCATAGATGCGGAGCGGCAGCGGGCGGAAGAGGCACGGCTCACAATGGTCAGGGCGGAGAACTCCATTCGGAGGGCCCTGAGGCAGGCCGAGTGCCTCGAGGCAATCCGCAGGGGGTTGGAGGTGGACACGTCGACGGCCCTGCGGACCCTCGGGGCCATGGAGGAGGACCGCCTCCGGGACATTGAGCAGGAGTTCGATGATGCCCTGGCCCGGGACATCCAAAAGTGAGCCGTCAGTCTAGCCCGCTGCCCTTGTACATAGTTATGTAGGTAGTGTTAGGTTTCCTTTGTTTTTTGATTTATTTTGGACCTTTTGGACATTGGCCACATTTTTGTATATAGTTTATTTTATTAGTTAGTGTTGTTAGATAGGTTTCATCTGTACATAGTTCACTGTTGGATTTTCTTTTTTTTTCACAATTTACCCATGGAGCAATGGCTTTCAATTATTATTTCCCATTGGATTTTCTTTTGTGGACAGTGACTTTGGACACCATTACTTTGGATTATGATTTTTGGTTTTGCTTTTTTTCACGGACATGCTTCTTTTCATTTTTGTACATTCCCATTTCTGTTTCTTTATTTTTGAATCTATTTATGTTTCCTTTAATACATATTTTTTTATCGAACTTCAATGTGTAGTATCATCTCATTGGTTTCATTCATATCATGATATGGGTTTTGAGATTCACCGACACCCATTGGGTGTATGTGAGGGACATGTGTTTGTTTCGAAACTTGCAATTGGTGTTCTGTCATGTAATTGCCATTTCTGAGTGGGTGGATGCAATACTCGGGTGGGTGTTTTGCATTTGGAGGCTGACCATAGGGACCAGGGATCTAGATTGTGATGACATGTTGGCTGGGGAACATGAGTTGGGGCCTGCTGGCAGGTGCCCCACAGTGCTGGGGGGTGGGGGTGGTGGGAGACATGGGTAGGGGCCTGGTGGAGGGTGCCCCTGCACTGCTGGGGGGTTGGGGTGGTGGGGACATGAGTTGGACATGGGTCGGGGCCTGCTGGCAGGTGCCCCACAGTGCTGGGGGGTGGGGGTGGTGGGTAACATGAGTTGGACATGGGTGGGGGCCTGCTGGCAGGTGCCCCACAGTGCTGGGGGGTGGGGGTGGTGGGGACATGAGTTGGACATGGGTGGGGGCCTGCTGGCAGGTGCCCCACAGTGCTGGGGGGTGGTGGGGAACATGAGTTGGACATGGGTGGGGGCCTGCTGGCAGGTGCCCCACAGTGCTGGGGGGTGGGGGTGGTGGGGACATGAGTTGGACATGGGTGGGGGCCTGCTGGCAGGTGCCCCACAGTGCTGGGGGGTGGGGGTGGTGGGGAACATGAGTTGGACATGGATGGGGGCCTGCTGGCAGGTGCCCCACAGTGCTGGGGGGTGGGGGTGGTGGGAGACATGGGTGGGGGCCTGGTGGAGGGTGCCCCTGCACTGCTGGGGATTGGGGGTGGTGGGAGACATGGGTGGGGGCCTGGTGGAGGTTGCCCCTGCACTGCTGGGGGGTGGGGGTGGTGGGAGACATGGGTGGGGGCCTGGTGGAGGGTGCCCCTGCACTGTTGGGGGGTGGGGGTGGTGGGAGACATGGGTGGGGGCCTGGTGGAGGGTGCCCCTGCACTGCTGGGGGGTGGGGGTGGTGGGGACATGAGTTGGACATGGGTGGGGGCCTGCTGGCAGGTGCCCCACAGTGCTGGGGGGTGGGGGTGGTGGGGAACATGAGTTGGACATGGGTGGGGGCCTGCTGGCAGGTGCCCCACAGTGCTGGGGGGTGGGGGTGGTGGGGACATGAGTTGGACATGGGTGGGGGCCTGCTGGCAGGTGCCCCACAGTGCTGGGGGGTGGGGATGGTGGGGAACATGAGTTGGACATGGGTGGGGGCCTGCTGGCAGGTGCCCCACAGTGCTGGGGGGTGGGTGGTGGGAGACATGGGTGGGGGCCTGGTGGAGGGTGCCCCTGCACTGCTGGGGGGTGGGGGTGGTGGGAGACATGGGTGGGGGCCTGGTGGAGGGTGCCCCTGCACTGCTGGGGGGTGGGGGTGGTGGGGACATGAGTTGGACCTGGGTGGGGGCCTGCTGGCAGGTGCCCCACAGTGCTGGGGGGTGGGGGTGGTGGGAGACATGGGTGGGGGCCTGGTGGAGCGTGCCCCTGCACTGCTGGGGGGTGGGGGTGGTGGGAGACATGGGTGGGGGACTGGTGGAGGGTGCCCCTGCACTGCTGGGGGCTGGGGGTGGTGGGAGACATGGGTGGGGGCCTGGTGGAGGGTGCCCCTGCACTGCTGGGGGGTGGGGGTGGTGGGAGACATGGGTGGGGGCCTGGTGGAGGGTGCCCCTGCACTGCTGGGGGGTGGGGGTGGTGGGGACATGAGTTGGACACGGGTGGGGGCCTGGTGGAGGCTGCCCCTGCACTGCTGGGGGTGGGGGTGGTGGAAGACATGGGTAGGGGCCTGGTGGAGGGTGCCCCTGGTGGCTGGGGGTGCAGAGGGACATGCGTTGGTGGGCAGTAGTGCAAGTTGACATGTGGGTTGGCTGGGGGGCATGGCCATGGTGGATGGGTGCCTGCAGGACATGTGCAGGGTAGGCCCCTGTGGTGTGAGCCACCTGCAGGGGCCGTGGAGGGTATAGAGGGAACACCTGGGAGGACCCACACGTGCAATTCACGTGTGGTGCTCCCCACGCACCCCTGTAATACACGTACCCTGATGGAATCGCGTCTGATACTTTCCCCGCACCCCTGATATGCACGTACCCTGCTGATATCGCGTGTGAAACTTCCCGCACACCCCGAAATACACGTAGCCAGGAGATTCGCGTGTGTAACTTCCCGTGCACCCCTGATATACATGTACCCTGCTGACTTCACGTGTGTGACTTCCCACGCACCCCAAGATACACGTAGCCAGGAGATTCGCGTGTGGAACTTCCCGCGCACCCCTGATATACATGCACCCTGCTGACTTCGCGTGTGTGACTTCCCACGCACCCCAAGATGACCGTAGCCAGGAGATTTGCGTGTGGAACTTCCCGCGCACCCCGAAATACACGTAGCCAGGAGATTCGCGTGTGGAACTTCCCGCGCACCCCGAAATACACATAGCCAGGACATTCGCGTGTGGAACTTCCCGCGCACCCCGAAATACACGTAGCCAGGACATTAGTGTGTGGAACTTCCCGCGCACCACTGGAATACACGTACCCTGCTGATATCGCGTGTGGAACTTCCCGCGCACCCCTGGAATACACGTACCCTGCTGATATTGCGTGTGAAACCTCCCGCGCACCCCGAAATACATGTAGCCTGGACATTCGCGTGTGGAACTTCCCGCGCACCCCTGGAATACACGTACCCTGCTGATATCGCGTGTGAAACTTCCCGTGCAGCCCTGAAATGCACGTACCCAGCTGAAATGACGTGAGGTACTTCCCGCGCACCCCAGTGATACACGTAGCCCGCTTGCCGTGCTGGTACAGGGTTAGCGCAGCCCTTTGCGCTGGATTGGGGATTTTGATGGCTTTTCCCTGCGCGAGAGGCGTTCTTGGGGGTGTAACTTGCGCTGCTGCAGGGTCGCTGCGCCACTGTTCGCCACGGCTGGTTTTGGTAGCTGGAATCCATGAATACGCTCTGCGCGGAAATGGGTTTTGGCGCACGCGGCTGGCGCAGGGATTCGCACGCACACACTGTGCGCCGGCCACGTGCGCCACTTGTGCGCTGAATTCTATGAATTAATCCCTCAATGTTTTTCCCCCAAAATGATGTATAGCTGCAGTTGCCATAAAATTAGCGCAAAATAAAAAAACATGCAGCAATATGAACAATTATATGAAATACCACTACAATAAATTACCAAGAAACCAGGTTGTTATAAATGAAACAGCCGCCATCTTTTTTTTCTCAATGTGAGAAATACCCACAGATATAGCCATGGGTATTGGAAAATGAAAAGTAAAAAAATGCCATTTTCATGTCAAAAGCATGCAAATGCCAACATGCTAGAGGTGCAGGGGAGGCAATAGGACACCACGTGCAATTTGGGAGTTGGAGGAGGCCTAGGGACTGGGTTTGCAACACAACAGTTTTCTGTAGACTCTGCTATCAGAAGAATAGCCGTGGCTACCCAACATCTCAAATGAAGGTGTGTCACAGAAATGACAAGTTTTATGTGGGATGGCAGAGGGCAAGGGAGGTGAGGAGGCCATATAGGGAGTGCAGGGAGCTGACATAGATGTTGGGGGAACTTGGTGAAGGCTTGGGAGAACAGGAAAGCATATTTTTGCAATTTTTCTCAATAGCGGTGGCTATGTAAACCAGATCAGAAATGTTTATTGGGTGCTATCATACGCGGGTATAGAGCAATGCGCCAGTTATAGCCTGGTGTATACCCGTGGCTAGCCGACATTTTGACTGAAACTGCATCACAGAAATGACACGTGTTATGGGGCAATGGGAGAGGGCAGGGAAGGTGGGGAGGCTCTCAGTGGAGCAGGGGATCTAGTATAGATGTCGGGGGCAGTTAGTGAGGACTATGGAGAGCAGGAAAGATTGTTTTCACTGTTTTGTTCCAATAGCTGCAGCTAAGATAAACAGAAACAAACAATGTCATTGGTTGTTTGCATACCCGCGTGTATACAGCATATAGCCAGCTGTACGTAGGTGTGCTAACGTATCATGTCACTTGATTTGTTGCTGCTGTGCATTCAGCTATGTGAATAGCCGTGTGTATTAAGCCATACATTTCTGTGTAATAATCATATTACATGTATTTCTGATTGAATGCCCTCACCTCTATCCATGTCTCATTTGAACTTTAAAACATTGTCAATATGGGTTTTTGAGTTAGTAAAACATTGACATGTATCCGCAGCTACAAGAGATTTTTTAGAGCTGTGGATGGAATAGCTGCAGCTATAAAAAAATAGTTGGGGAAAAAAGATTTTGTATGTGTTCTGCTGTTTGAAATTGGTTGGTGTTACTGTTGCAATTGTGTACTTGCCTGTGATAGTTTGCAATGAAAATGTGTCGGCCATTTTAGTAGTTTGCTTACTATAGCCCTCTTTTTGTGCCATTGATTTTGGAAAGTATTATACTCACCATTTTGTAGAATTTTGTCATTCTGAAAGCAAACCTCACCTGTGCACATGCTGAGTATGTAGCTGATGTGAAAGTGTCAGTAAATATTTACATATTTAAACATTTATTTGCAGTGTGCTGTGTGTTCGTTATTAAGTAATTTGTTTTTTGCTGCTGAAGATTACAATTAGATTTGTAATTAAGATGATATGCTATATATTTATTTTTAATTCAGGAAGATGTGGACAAATTCCTTTCTTGTAGTGCACTGCAAATACATTGGTTTGGTGCAATGATCCATGTACAATGTGTCTTGTGGAGGGTTGAAAGTTGATCTGAGGTTAGAGGTTTATTTGTTTGCACTTGTCCTAAACCTTCTATTGAATAAAATAGTATCTCTCACCATGATCCAATTGTGACATTTGCAGCACATAATGTTGTACTGCTTCAGATCTGGTTTGGCCAGCAGTAGGGGAGGATGGATCCTGATGGAGGTTGTAGGAGGTATTGTGGTGGAGGTGGGTGTCCAGGGTTGCCGTGGTGGTAATCAGATGATGTGACACCTCGCGGAACAAACCAATTGTGGCATACACTGAAAAATCAGGTGCTGGTAAAATGATAGCTGGTGGGCCACTGCTCCATTGGAAGAAGTTGTGGCTTCAACTGGAGGTGCTGATGCAGGAGCTGTAGATGCACGCTGATGAAGGGAATAAGACATATGCTTCCTCACCTCATGGTGTTGATGCACATTCCTATAGTCATCATCGACGTTGTTACAGTGCACACAAACTATCTGATTTATCAGCACAGATGTGCCCAAGCTCTGGGATTTTGCAAATTGTGCACTGCACCTCCTCAGCCTTCTTTTAGGAATGGTGCTCCTTCACAAGGAGCTTTCAGAAACTGTAACTGTAAGCCATAGATTTTCTGAATGCACTTTAGCATCTAAATAGTAGATAATGAATGTTTTTTTCAATCCATCTCAGATTATTTCACAATGATTATTATATGAGAAGACAGCAACAGTGTACCACGCACAAATATTGTATGACAGATAGTGCATATGATGTACTACTTATGAGGGTCTACAATATTAAATGTATTTGTACAGCTATTCTTTAACTAATTATATATTATTTTACAGGCAGAAACGTTATACCATACATATTTGACACCCACGCTACCACCATTGTACCCATACTGTCTCTTCCCCCATCCATACACCATACCCACACTCTCTCAACCCCACCCAGCCTACCCCTAACCTCTTGACCCCTACCCACACACCCCGTTGCCACTGATTCTATCCATGCTTCTGCACTCTACTCTCATACTCTCTTACACTGTATATATCCCAAAATACAACTCACAAGAAAAAATAATATATATATATATATATATATATATATATATATATATATATTCAGTGAAAAAACTTTGTTAAAGGGACGTTATGGTTAAGTTGACGCCACTAAAAACCTATGAAATTCAGTGAAAAAACTTTGTTAAAGGGACATTATGGTTAAGTTGTGCTACTAAAAACCTATGAAATTCAGTGAAAAAACTTTGTTAAAGGGACGTTATGGTTCCAAGTAAAACCGAAAAACCCTTGAAATTGGCCAGTTATGGTAAGCTAAGCAACCATAACTCACGCCACCACCGTGCACTGCTAAGACTAACATCAAGTTTTTTCACTGAATTTCATAGGTTTTTAGTAGCGCAACTTAACCATAACGTCCCTTTAACAACGTTTTTTCACTGAATTTCATAGGTTTTTAGTAGCGCAACTTAACCATAACGTCCCTTTAACAAAGATTTTTAACTGAATTTCATAGGTTTTTAGTAGCAAAGCTTAACAATAGTAACTTTGACTTTATGTACATGTAATATGGAACATACTGAACCACTTCTACTGTGATGTCCGCGGACATATTCGGACAACAGTCCCACTACCTAAAAAGTCTGGGGGGGGTATGTTTAATTGTTATATTACAACATGATAACATTTAAAAATTCACAAAGCACCAGACATACAAAGTATATGTAGTAATACTTAAGAAATGCAACCCATACATGTAACACACTAACAATTCATTTAAATACAATATGTTCTAAAATGGAATATACCAAAAGAAGATAAAGTGCCTTCCAACATAATTACCTTACAGACACTCCAGAAATAAGAGCAAGACCAGACGTACAGACTACTCATCACATACTTTCCTGAAATAGTAAGTGCACTTCATTTTACTCATATATTTATAAACTTTCTGTATTAGATTAAAAAAAATATAACTTTTTTGTTTTCTCACAGAAATGGTAAGTACTCTGGAGTGGCTGGAGGAGCATTTCCCACAAGACGAAATGTCAGAAGATAGTGCACCTAATGGTACACACTTTACTATATAAACCAATTAATAAATATTATTTTGTATACATTTAACATATACATTTTTTTTTATTTTACAGACCATACAAAAATTGCCCCTACCACAGAAAAAGAAGCGGTGGATAACACTCTGGAACACATTAACCAAAAAATGGACCAACCTATGGCACATTTTAACGATTTAAAGAACTTTGTGGAAGATCACCTAAAACTACCAACAACATACCATTGCCCCACCTGTACTTGTCCCCCCTCACCATATCCCACTCATTTAACCCCAAACCCTCACCATGGAACAAAACGTTTTGATGACATTTCCATCCCTTCTTCACCTGATCCCATTATGTTGAAATCCCTAATTCTCCTGTTTTTGTTTCCATTTCTGCCCCACCTTCTCAGTCATAAATTGTTTATATATGTCAAATAAAGTTACTTTTTTCATATTGTGTTGTAATTACTTTCAGTTCTTTGTGTTAAAACCAATTTAGGTGTCCACGGACAGCGCGGTTGTCCGGAAATGTTCATAAATAAACGAAAATGTAAGTGTCCTGAGGACACTATATCTGTCCGTAATGTTCTCATGCAAGTTGAAACTGTTCTAAGAACACTCGTACTGTCCTGAAATGTTCGTAAATAAACAAAAATGGAGGTGTCCTTAAGAACACTATGCCTGTTCGTAGTGTCCGCTAGCAAATTGAAACTGTTCTAAGAACACTCCTGGTGTCCTGAATTGTTCATAAATAAACGAAAATGGAGGTGTGCTGGGGACGCTATGTCTGTCCGTATTGTTCGCAAGTAAGTTAAACTGTGCTAAGAATATACGGCTGTCCGTAACTGTTTGTTTTACGTGTGACGCACTTTTAATTAGTTCAGGACCCGAACACTGTCCGTAGAACATCAACATGCAGGCGCAAAACAATGTCCGTACATTGGGTGTCCTGCGGACGGCCGCTTCCTTAGCGAACATGCTCACGAAGCAATCATGTGACTGTGCCCACGCTGATCGCGTGTTCTGAATGCGGACACTGTTTGTATCCCCAAACAGTTTAAAAGTACATTTCCAGGTAATCCACAATATTTCTCATTAAAAACTCACCATACCACAAATCCAACATACTAATCCTAAGTTTCCACATAGTTTTTGTGACTTTTTGAACCTTTTTTGGTGTTCGATCTGTCTTGCGGACGGCGCGCATGTCCGCGAACCGCGTACAAGCACCCCTATAAAAGACCACGCCCTAGAGCTCATTCTCATTGTGTTTCTGGCTATTCCACAGAGCACACTGCATTTTGCTGCATACTTTGCAGATTTTGAGGTTTCCATCTCCAAGACGATGACATCCATGGCTCTACTATTGCCACCTGGTGCTACATCTGCCTCAGCACCACCCCCATCCCCTCCACCACCACCATCTGCCCAAGGGCCTGAAGAGGGGAACAGGAGTGAGGATAGAGAGGAGGAAGAAGAGGATGATGAGAATGAGGTAGAGGAAATACCTACTACCCGCCCTCGGCGTGATTCTTGGGTGTGACGGTTGTTTACCGTTCATGGGAATGTTCCTAAGGCTTGTGCAACCGTGTAACCTGCAATGAGTGCAAAATGGTACTCAGTCACGGGAGGCATGGTGCGTACAGCTTTGGGACCACAACCATGACGCTACACCTGAACTCATTCAACACTGGGGCCATTCACCAGGTTGTACCTTGCGAAGAGCGTAGTAGGTTGATTGCCTCTACTTCATCCTCCGTTTCTGATCCTGTCACCACAAGGAACAACTCTGTGGGACAGCGTCTTCCTCAAGCTGCCTCACAGGCCATACAGAATTCTGATGACCCTTACCTTTCGAGGGTCACAGTTGTATGTATGTACTGTGACACAGTACTCTGCAGGGGGGAAGGACTTTGGAGTGCTTTTGAGACTATCGTCTCAGAGCACGAGAAGACCTGCTCACTACCCAAATAAAACCCACTCTACATCTTCCTCTCTCAGCTCGCCCTTTCTTATCCCTGTGGTTGGTGTCCCCCCTTTACCCTCCTTTCCCCTCCTCTCCTAGTGTGTCGTGTATAAAAATCCAAAAAAAATACAAAATAAGAAAAATTAAAAAAAATAAAGCTCTTTTCAGAGCCGCCTTTCACAGTTAAAAAATAGAAGTGAAGATAAATAAAGCAGGGCCCTTTGTATATCTTAAAAGTCCACGCACAGTTCGCGAACATAAAAAAAATTGGGGTGCTACCCTATTGTACCCATTGCATTTTTCTCTGGGAGCAAGTGGTGGCTCTGAAAAGAGCCTTTGGGAGGTGTTTGTATGTCAAAAAGTATAACTACTAACACCTACTTCAAAATGGATGCTGTATTTCTAAAAAAGGTTGCAATGCATTTTGTACATTTCTCAGAAAAATCTGATTGCCAGCATAAGTAAGATGGACTCCATCTCTGCGAAATATGTATGCACTACGAAACATAATATTTTCATTGTGAAAAGAGGACATGCCAAAATCTCTTAAGAAGGCACAAACAGCCTTATTGACCTTACGCCATGCTTTCTCCATTTGTGGACCACATGAGAAAGAACGAAGACACATTTGTCTTTGTGCAATCCATGAAAAAATTACTTTGGAGTTTGGAAACATGTCCATGATCTTCTGAAGTCCTTCTTTCATTGCAAATTGCAAAGAAATTCCAGACACATGTCCTAAACTGTTCCCTCCACAATGAATTACAATTATGTTTGGATGTTCCTCTATCTTCAAAGTTGCACAGAGAGGTAGCAAGTCCAACCACTTCATTCCACGCACTCCATGCCAGTGCACTTCCACATGTGGGAATCCAAGATCTATAGATACTCCACAGCTTTCTGCATGCACCTTCAACCAATGTATCCACGAGTCTCCCAAAATCCACACAATCTGTTTTTTGAAACACTCAGCCATAGCTAACTGTTCTTCTCTCAGCAAAAAGAATATCTGAGAAAACCTCTCCTAGCACAACACACTCACTAAACTTTACTGACCATTCCCTCATTCAATCTCATTTGCATGCCTCCCCACCCCAAATTCCCCGGATGTAATACGCGGTGTCCTAGAACTACCGCCATGTCCGCGAACATATCGTAACATGGACAGCCCTTCTACCATTTCCACTTCACTCTCTGTACCATTCCCTCATTGGATGTAGCTAAGAAATCACATGGCCATCCACCAATCAAATCCAAGACCTCTACATGTAACTGCATCATCATAGATCAGCACTGCAAATGTACGGTGAATCTCTCGGAGTACAAGTCTCATTCCATTGGAAAGCATGATCTATGAGAAATACTATACAAGTCTCCAAGATTTCTACTTGCAGCTTCGTCCATATCCATATGCATGAACACAAACTACAGGTATGCATATTTTCTATACAGTACATGATCACATTTTCTAACCGACTTTTACCTTATATAATCTGTAAAATGAATCTACGATAATTTTTTCATTGTCCTAAAACGAACTGTAACTTACAAACCTTTATACCGTTTAATTTCTTCATACACACACACACACGGAAATAATGTTAAACCAACATTTTTGAAATAAAATATATAGACTACATATAATCAAACAAAATTACATGCACACTCTATGATCAAATCTCAAACAATAATATTTGTACAAACACATAATTGGTTTTAATTTTTTCAATTTATATAATTACTTACATTTATATAGGACAAGCAGGCTATGACATTGACTCACTATTACGTGGAAAAGCAGGCTAAGACATTGACTCACTATTACGTGGAAAAGCTTAGTTACAGGAATAGTGGTATACAGTGGAACATTATGAATTTCACAAGCCATAGTAAAGATATTTTCTTTCCTACAGTTAGTCATAAGATAGTTTTAATGGTTTTGAGGAAGGCGCTGAGCATTTCAATTTAAAAAATCTATGTCTAAATTAAAAACAGTGCTATATACAAAACAAATTACTAATTCCTTTCTTTTACAATTGCAGTGAAGACCATTCTCCAGAAAAGAAGCAGCCGAATTTGAAGTACAAAGAACAACTAAGAAGCAAACTGCTCATTTTAGAAAAAAAGTAAGTAACATGTTACCATAATATTTGAATTATTACTCAAACACACTGTAAGGTTAATTCATGATATTTCTGTGCCTAAAAATAGAGATTCTGCACCATTCTGACCAAAAATCCCCCCGTCTTAAACAGCGATTTACTGGCAGAATGGCCCACAACTTCCTATTTTTCGACACACAAATTACCCAACTGAGCCGCTAGAATTTAGATGTTGTAGAACAAACAACTGTTTTAATTGTATAGATTTGGATATACTATTTATAATTCTCCAAACCACTGTCTTACTTTTTTCTGTCATCTGAACCCCAGTTTAGTATCACATTAATTCAAGAATACCCATCCCTAGTAGTTGTACTTCCCAAAGCACAATCACACACCATTACATACATCTTTATCATCTTACTCAAACACTCATGCACACAACACACATGCATTCCAGAACACCCCAACCCATACCTTCTGTATTTTTTTCAACAGACCCTAAAGAATGCCTGCCAAAAAGCAACTCCGTAGAAAGGAACGCAGAAGTAGAGCAAATGAAAAGAAAACTCTCCAACATTAACATCCATTTATAGCAGAATTTGTAAAAAAAGATGAAACACAACAGCTAATACAGTCATGTAGTACAAAAACTTTGCCTCCTCTATCAAAAAGTAAAACAAACCAAAAAACAATTAACAGAAAATCAACTATCACTACAAATAAAACTTCTTCTATAAATCTTGATGTAGTACAAAGTAAGCATACCAAGAAAAGTATTTTAGCCAAAATGTTCTGTCACAAAGTCCTTCAAAATGTTATGAAAACAGTAGAGAAACCAGGTTCAACACTTCAAACCTATCGTAGAAAAGTAATCTTAGAAGCGTTGATAGACAGTGCAATTCTTCTCAAAATAAACGAAATGTCAACAGAAATAACTTCTTAAATATCTGTGTAGGTGAATGGAGTCACACTACAAGCACAGAACCATACTTTAATGAAGAAGCGTACAAACAAAAGCAAACAAATACAATTGCCATAGATAGCAGTGGTCAAGGTTATGAAAAAGTTAATAATACCATAATGGAACAAGAAGTACTCCTTACAAAAATATGCCCTGAAAACGTAGATTTACCCCTCCATTCAACTGAATCAGAACATCTAGTGTACAAATGGCCATGCACGTCAATGTGTAACATTCCCAAAAAAATGTTCAAGTCTTTACACCAATTCCTCAATCAATATGTGAAAAGCAAAGACAAAATCAAAATTAAACTACTGCAAAATATGAATGCTTGTCCAGTACGCAAGTACACAGGACTACAAGGACATTCCTTGGCCTGCATTACAGGACCTACTTGCAAAACAACCTTCCATGATATCAAAAGGATATCAACACATCATACAAGTATAAGAAATCTAGTTTATAAACTGTACTATGCTAAAAGTCCTGCTTTAGCACCAGCCAATTTAAATAACATTCTTCTACAGGGTCAGCAAAAGACCTACTAAAAGAAATCGACTATATCCAGACAACATATTTTGGAAGTGAAACCCACTTACAAGATGAATTAGCTGTAAACCAACTTCGTAACAATTCTGCACATGGCAACCTTTCACTACACACATACAAAAAAGAAATACTAAAATTTGAAAGTACTTCAGCTGAAGTACCAAACCACGTGTGTGTATGTTGCCGCAGAACTTTTTATAAAAGTAACACAAAAACTGTAGACCTATCATACAAAATAGAAGACAATGAAGAATCTAAATGGTTTGAATTAGCTCTCTACCTTATAGCAGAAAACAAATACAAAATAACTGACCCCATAATACTTTGCAGTTACTGCACTACAAAACTTGACAACAACCAAACTCCTTCACGTGCTATCATACATAACTTGGAATTGTATCCACTACCAAAACCCCTTCAACAACTTAATTTATATGAGAGCATCATAATTCAAACAGTGCACCCATTTCAAGCAATAATACGCCTTCAACCAAAAACTTATTACCTCCCTCTGAATTAGTGAAAGGTATTCGGCAAAAAGTAGTGTGTTTACCATTAGATCTAAAAGAAAATGTGCACACTCTAGGAGTGCAACGTCCAATGCAACAATCTTTTATTATCTTGGTAAATGGAGTACCTACAAAAGACCAAAAAATTTGGCAACAACTGGTAGATTTACATAAAGTTAGAGAAGCACTGCAATATCTTAAAGAGAATATTGAATATTACAAAGAAATTAATATTGAAGAAAACTTGAAAGATACAACTGAAATAATTCAAGAGACACAAGAAGCTGGTCAATTTGAGCTCCTAGATCCTGCTACAATATCAAACACTTTAGACCATTATACAATTCATCCATTGCACTCTAATGACACCATAGAAGATGCACCGGAAACATACCAAATGCGTCAAACAAAAGGATCACCAATCAGCATTTGGGAAAAAACTATAGAAGCACGTGCTTTTCCTCTACTCTTTCCGACTGGCAAAGGAGGTAGATACGATGATAGACCTATTCAAATATCAGCATCAGAATATCGCTCATTACGAATGTATTCTGAAGATCCCAGATTTCGACAAAATGTGGAATACATATTCCACCTACTCTTTGAAAGTGAACTAGCAACTTTATGTTATGGAGTTGCACACATATTAAAATCAGGATCACACTTTCAAAATATGACAGCTACACAATTATTACAAAAAGTTCAACAAAAAGATGAGGTTTAACAAGCAAATCTTACAAATCTATTAGAAAATATGCGTGGTACTAAAGAGTACTGGTTTCAACGTCATGGAGATGTACGTTGTATGATCAGAAACCTTGGCCCACCCACTTGGTTTGTTACATTAAGTTATGCAGAATATGCATGGGAAGATTTACATGTTTTCCTACGCATATCAAACAAAAACAAAATAAACATAGATATACTAACAACTGGAGAACTTTGTTCTCAGGATCCTGTTAATGTTTCAAGATATTTTCATCATCGCTTCATTGCTATGCTACATTTTATTTGTAATAAAACTGTTCCTCCCCTTGGAGAAGTGCAACACTTCTTTTGGAGAAAAGAATACCAAGCCAGAGGAGTACTACATGTCCACATGCTTTTATGGATTAAAGATGCTCCTAAATTTGGTCAAGAAAGTGATGCCACTGTTTTACAGTTTATTGAAAAATATGTCACTTCTGAAATTCCATCAGAATCCACAAATATTGATCTTCATGCAAAAGTTTTACAATTCCAAAGACACAAATGTGGCAAATATTGTCGTCGCAAATACAAAAGCAAAGGGAAATACTACACCAAATGCCGATTTGGTTTCCCTAGACCAGTTACAAATACAGGTCAAGTGAACAACCTCATGTCTTCAGTTAGACATAGGGCCTCATTACAACTCAGGCGTTAAGGGTTAAGGGTTAACGGTGGTTAAATGGAACGGATTCACAATTAGGTATGGATACATACACAAAGCGCTCATTAGGGATTTGTTCCTGTGCCAAATTGTTGCAGAGAGTGCATGTATGTTTCCACATGTATGAAATCTGGAAGATTTCATATATAGGTATGTTTTTGTTTTCCAGTACTTGTAGTAAGTACATTAGAAATTCTTGTGGATCTTCTTGTGAGTTTACAGTGAATTTCACCATTCCACCACAGTAGTCCATTCTTGTCTTATTCCATGAACACTATACGTGTTGTCAGGATTAAGGACTAACATTTGCAAACACAATTGGTCTGAACTGTGTTAGTAAATGTTGTCAACAATTGGTGGCAATTGAAAAAGAATATTCATTGCTACATTTGTGTAGCAGCTTACACCAGTTAAATTTGAAAATTTGAATGGGCCATACAGTTCTGTGTCCAAGTCATTTTTTTGGAGTGCGTGTTGCTTCTTTGAAGAAGTACCTGAGTTACTTTGAGTAATAGTTTATTCTATTGTTGTGGTAATTGGTGAAGTATTAGCTTCTTTTACTCTCTTTGGAGGATTTGTAGTGAGATCCTGTTGCATTTTTGTTTGAATTAGTTTTCTTTTACAACATTTTCCTTTTTGTGGAACAGGATATGTTTTTAGATGGGGTGTACAGTCAATGTAGTCTATTGTATTATAAAATGCAAGGAATATCAGTGTTTACTTTACTTGCATCAAAGTTGATTAGAAATAGACTGTCAAGTGTACGTAAGCGTGATAGTGCTACATAGCTCATGCCTTCTTTAAAGACTGTGTTCCCAATATCAATGCTTTGTCTAGGGTAAGACCTTGTGATTTGTAAATGGTGACTGCGTATGCTAGAGTTAGAAAAAATTGTTCTCTGCATACATACATGTCTTTGAAAAGAAGGAATCGAGCTCCTTTTACTTCTGAAAGTTTGTCAAAGAGAATATTGACAAACTGAATGTTGTTGTCACGTGGGTATGTTTGAAAGCCAACAAATGTACCCAGTGCTCTATTATCTCGTCCTTGCTCCACATCAAGGTTACATTTAAGCATTAGTCTACAGTTTAAGGAAAATTTTAATATTTTCTCCAAACCAGCTGTGTTGGAGATAGACTTTTCTAAGGTATTTAGTCTTGTCATACATAGATAGTGTCATACCATGTACGTCCAGTTTGTCTGTGGAGCAAATTTCAAGTATTGGTTGCATTTCTTTTTTCAACATTGTTTCATTGAATTTGGAACAGATTGCAAGAGTTGGCATTAAGGACATACAATTGACATTGTTGTGTGCTAATTGTTCCATTCATCAGTAGCAAATGAGTTATGGCCGTAAAGTGCATGGATGTGCCGGGTTTTTAATATTGCTTGTGCTTCTTGTGATAGTACACCAACTCTAATACTCTATAACATTTTGGCGTAAGTGTGGTCTGCAGATTGGTGCATGTTTTCTGTTAATTCTCTGTATTGGAATTGTTGCCAAAGGTTGACATTTCCTATGCTGCCAACAGTTTTACGGCAGAGTTTGTGTCCTAAGATTTTAAAAAGAGGTTTACCTTTCATTGGTGTCAATTGAAGATCTCCGAAAACAATAATGTGTTTTCCTCCAAAGATCTCTTGGTAGTTTGTTTTAAGTACTTTTTGCAATCTGAGGTGAATCAAAGCCAACATTAGGTTGGAGACCATGGATGCACAGAGGCAATCGTACCGAGAGAAAGGAACATCTTTGAATCCACAAGAATCTACACACAAGAGGAAAAAAAGAAAAAAAGAAAAAAAGGAAAAAAAGGGAAAAAGAACAAAAGGAAGACAAATAGAGAGCCGATGAGAGAGAAAATTGAATACCAATCAATACTGAATCAGAATTATGAGAAACATGACAAGGAATCTCCCCTGAGGAACCGTGGCTAAAGTCATGGGGAAACACTTGTTGGGAGACAATTTGGGAGACAAAGTTTGTTTATTGAAACTTCAAGTGTATGGAGTATCCAGAACCTATACTGAATAAACAAATTGGAACTAACATAACCAAGTGATTGAGTAATTCTTCCCAAGGAGCGCACTAAAGGGTACCAACTTTATTTCTCGGAATTGTACATATATTGCTGCAGCCACAATACAGGCACCCCTGGTGCAGACCCTTGGCCATCTGAGAAAGGAACCAGAGAGGCACAAAGGCTTCGCTCTAGATAAGAACTCAAGCCGACATTGGCTGCAACATCTGTTTTTTTCAAAAATATAGGTTGGAGACCATGCTCACTTCATCTATTAGTAGCATTTTCATTTGTTTTAACACTCTGCGTAGTTCCATTGCAGCTTCTGTAGAAAGTTTGTAATATTCTAATTTGTTTTGGTGTTCTACTGGAAGGAGTAGTAATCGGTGTAAAGTGACATTGCTTATGTTGTAGGCAGCTAAACATGTGGGGGCAGTTACAACAGCTGACAGTTTGTTGTTTGTCAATATTTGAAGGAACTTGCTGATGATTTTGATTAAGCATGTTTTGCTTGAACCAGCTTCACCACTGACGTATAATAGTATAGGTTTGTAATTTTGGCAGGTACATTCTTTATTTTCATGTTGTACACAATGTGCAATTTCTTTTGTTACTTCTTGAAAAATGGTATGCTAATCTTTGTTCAGTTTTCATTGTAGCACAGTTAAGTCTTCTGTATCTTCTTCATAGTGACACATGGTGTTCTCTACTTCTGTCATAGCTAATTCTGCCTCATTTTCTATTAGTGGCTGTCCCAGTGGTTCTTGACTTCCTGTTACAGAAGGTTGATTACTGTCGGGAGTGTCCTTATCTAGTTGGGCCTGGAGTTCTTTGTGTTGCTGTTCACTGTTTAACATTGTTTTGTACTGTGTAAAGTTTATATCGGTGATAGTGTTTTCATTTGCTTTGAAAGCGTCTTCATAGGAGTCATAGTTTTCTAGTATCTCTTCCTCTTTTTTCCATGGTTTAAAAAGTTGTAGCAGGGACATGTAATATAGTTCTTTATGTTGAGGAGTATTTAATGACAATTTGATATGATTAATTAAGCTTTGTTTGGTAAGTTTCACTAGCATGCCTTCGCAATCTGTCACTCTATATCTACCTTTTTTTCATCAGGTTTTATATTATTTTTGTATGTGAAGTTTTGGGCTATGTGGTATAGACACATGGTTTCCAAAGTGGTACTTCTGTTTGGGTAGTATGTGTCCAATAAATTGTTTTTCAAAATGTCTTGGCTGTTGGGATCATTTTTGGCTAATTGTTTCTATGCCGTCGTATGATTTGAGAACTCTTTTTCTAGATTTAGCAGGACCAAGACTTAGCTATACTATATTTTCAGATTTTCCATACAAAGCAGTACCGGTTAAACAATCTGCAGCTTCATAGGAGCCACATTCTCTATGAGAGAGCATTTTTATGCCTAAGCTGTACAATTTCTGAGATAGTGTTTTGTCCGATGATAGGTCATTCCAGAGGTCTTGAAGCTCTGTTTTTTCTGCTTTTGTTAAGTAGGCTGTAACATATTGTGCAACTGCAGTGGAATTGTCTGCAATGTACTGCACATCTATTTTTGCATCCCATAAGAGGGCAATGATTGCATTGTAATCATTGATATATTTTGATTCTTCTGTTCTTTTTATGTAATACATGTTCTTAGGTGATTTATCTTTAACACTATGTCAAACTGTAGACATGAAGTTGTTCACTTCACCTGTTTCTGTAACAAGTCTAGGTAAACCAAAGCGGCATTTGGTTTAGTATTTCCCTTTGTTTTTTTTATTTGCGATGACAATATTTGCCACATTTGTTTCTTTGAAATTGTACAATTTGTGCATGAAGATCACTATTTGTTGCTTCCGATGGAATTTCACAAGTGACATATTGTTCGATAAACTGTAAAACAGTGGCATCACTGTCTTAACCAAATTTAGGAGCATCTTTAATCCATAAAAGCATGTGTATATGTGGTGCTCCTCTGGCTTGGTATTCTTTTCTCCAAAAGAAGTGTTGCACTTCTCCGAGGGGAGGAACAGTTTTATTACAAATAAAGGGTAGCATAGGAATGAAACGATGATGGAAATATCTTGAAACATTAACAGGATCTAGAGAGCAAAGTTCTCCAGGTGTATATCTATGTTTGTTTTGTTTTTGTTTGATATGCATAGGAAATCATGTACATCTTCCCAGGCATATTCTGCAAAAATTAATGTAACAAACCAAGTGGGTGGGCCAAGGTTTCTTATCATACAACGTACATCTCTGTGACGTCGGAACCAGTACTCTACCACACATGTTTGCTAACAGATTTGTATTGCTTGATTGTAAAATATCATATTTTTCTTGCACTTTTTGTATTAATTGCATAGCTGACATATTTTGAAGTGGGTTCCTGATTTCAATATGTGTGCAACTTCGTAACATAGAGTTACTAGTTCACTTTCAAAGAGTAGGTGGAATATGTATTCCACATTTTGTCTAAATCTTGGATCTTCAGAATACATTCGCAACGAGTGGTATTCTGATGCTGTTATCTGAGTTGGTCTATCATCGTACCTTCCTCCTTTGCCAGTAGGAAAGAGTAGAGGAAAAGCATGTGCTTCTATACTTTTTTCCCTTATGCTGATTGGTGATCCTTTGGTTTGTCGCATTTGGTACGTTTTGAGTGCATCATCTATGGTGTCATTAGAGTGTAATGGATGAATTGTATAATGGTCTAAAATATTGGATACTGTAGCAGGATCTAGAAGTTCAAATTGACCAGTTTCTGGTGACTCTTGTATTATTTCAGTTGTTTCCCTTAAGTTTTCTTCAATATTTATTTCTTTGTACTATTCATTATTTTCTTTTAGATATTGCAAGGCTTGTCTAACTTTATGTAAGTCTAAGAGGTGTTGCCAAATTTTTTTGTCTTTTGTTGGTACACCATTTACTAAGGCAATTAAAGATTGCTCTATTAGACGTTGCACTCCCGGAGTGTGCACATTTTCTTTCAGATCTAATGGTAAATAAACTACTTTGCCACAAATGCCTTTCATCAATTCAGAGGGAGGTAATTTTGCTGTTTTTGGTTGAAGGCGTATTATTGCTTGAAATGTGTGTACTGTTTGAATTATGATGCTCTCCTATAAATTGAGTTGTTGCAGGGGTTTTGGTAGTGGGAATAATTCCAAGTTATTTGTGATAGCACGTGAAGGAGTTTGGTTGTTGTCAAGTTTTGTAGTGCAGTAACTGCAAAGTATTAAGGGGTCCGTTATTTTGTATTTGTTTTCTGCTATAAGGTAGAGAGCTAATTCAAACCATTTGGAATCTTCATTGTCTTCTATTTTGTATGTTACATCTACAGTTTTTGTGTTACTTTTATAAAAAGTTCTGCGGCAACACACACACACACATGGTTTGATGCTTAAGTGGCGTTCACTTCCAAAATATTTTCTCTGGATATGGTCGATTTCTTCGAGTAGGTCTTTGTGTGTACCATGTAGAAGAGTGTTATTTAAATTGGCTAGTGCTAAAGCAGGACTTTTAGCATACTACAGTTTATGGACTAGATTTCTTATAGTTGAATGGTGTGTTCATATCATTTTGATATGATGGAAGGTGCTTTTGCAAATAGGTCCTGAAATGCAGGCTAATGAATGTCCTTGTAGTCCTGTGTATTTGCGCACTGGACAGGTATCCCTATTTTGCAGCACTTTCATTTTGATATTGTTATTGCCTTTCACATACTGATTAAGGAACTTGCGTAAAAATTTGAAAGATTATTTGGGAATGTTACACATTTACGTGCATGGCCATTTGCATACTGGACGTTCTGGTTCAGTAGAATGGCGAGGTAATTCTGAGTTTTCTGGGGATATTTTGTAAGCAGTATTTCTTGTTCCATTATGGTATTATTAATTTTTTCATAACTTCGTCCACTGCTATGTATGGCAATTGTGTTTGTTTGGTTTTGTTTGTATGCTTCTTCATTAAAATATGGTTCTGACTCATGGTGTGACTCCATTCACCTCCACAGATATTTAAGAAGTTATGTTTGTTGACATTCCGTTTATTGAGAAGTTTTTTTGTAATTTAGAAGTTAGTTAGGTTAGTGCTTTCATTCTGTTTAACACTAAAATGAATAACTTTCTTTTGAGAAGGATTGCACTGTCTATCAAAGCTTCTAAGATTAATTTTCTACGGTAGGTTTGAACGGTTGTGCATGATTTGTCTCCTCTTTTTAAAAGATTCTGAAGGACTCTGTGGCGGAACATTTTTGCTAAAATACTTTTTTGGGTATGGTTACTTGCTAGTATATCAAGATTTATAGGAGCAGTTTTAGCAGTAGTGGTAGCCGAATTCTTGTTAATCATTTTCTGTTTCATTTTACATTTTGATAGAGAAGGCAAAGTTTCTGTACTGGAAGCTTTGCCTCTGTTTCGCTAAATGACTTTATTAGCTGTTTTGTTTGAACTTTTTGTACAAACTCTGGTAGAGATGGATGCTTATTTTGGACACTTTTATTTTCATTTGCTCTATGGACTTGCTTTTTGGTAGGCATTCTTTGGGGTCTGTTGAAAAAAAAAGAAGGTATGGGTTGGGCCGTTCTGCAATGTATGTGTGCTGTGTGCATGAGTCTCTGAGTATGATGGGAAAGATATATGTGGTGGTGTGTGATTGTGCATTGGCAGCTACACTTATTTGGGAAGGCTATTCTTCTATTTGTGTGTTACTAAACTGCAGTTCAGATGAGAGTAGAAAGTGAGCTAGTGGTGAGGAGAAGCATTAATAGTAAACATTATGGTATAAAATTAAACAGTTCTTTGTTTTGTAATACTAACATTCTAGGGGTTGAGTATGTTATTTGTGTTTCAAAAAAACAGGGATTTGTGTGCTATTCTGCCTGATAATCCCTGTTTAATAAATGGGGATTTGTGGGCAGAATGGTTCAGAAAACTCCGTTTTTTTTTGGTGCGCAAATTACATGAATCAACCACACAGTGTGTTTGAGGAAGAGTAAGAATATTAAGGTATTATTGTACTTACTCTTTTTTTGTGGAATTAGCAGGTTTATTCGGATATGTTGTTTGTAGTTCAGATGCTGCTGATTTTTAGGAGAGTGGTCTTCACTGCAATTTTAAAAGAAAGAAGTTATTAATGTTGTGTATTTATAGCAATGATGTTAATGTAGACGTTGATTTTTATGTTTTTGTAGTAGTATTTTTGTTTGATATCTGAACATAGTGTATGCATGCATTTCATTTGACTATGTGCACCCTTTATATTTTATTTACAATATGTTAGTTCAACATGCTTTGCAAATGAGTAGAATTTTAAGTGTACGAAATTCACTTGGTGGTTTAAAGCTGTTTTGTAGATAGCAGACAGGTTTGGAAGTGACAGTTGATTATAGTAGATGGTAAAAATGGCAATAAATTCATTTTATAGGCAGACATGCCAACAATCGGGAGAACCTGAGAGGGAGATTTCACCACAGCAATCGGAACATTTATTTTTCCCATAGGATTACATTGGGATTAGCATTAATTTAGGCAGGAGACAGTAAAAAATAGTGTGATTTTTCAATGAAAAATCATGAGTCTCGCGCCTAAATCGGGAGGGTTGGCATGTATTTATAGGTTATGCGGGAGACAGAAAATAATAGTGTGATTTTTCAAGGAAATTTCGGGAGTCTCGCGGCTAAATCGGGAGGGTTGGCATGTATGTATAGGTTATGCAGGTTTAGTGGCATTACTCTGTTTATATGGATTCATAAGAGTTGTACATGTACTGTGAATAAAATATGCATACCTGTAGTTTGTATTCATGCATGTAGATATGAATGCAACTGTAAGTAGAAATCTTTGAGACTTGTAGAGTAGTTTTTGTAGTAGGTGCTTTCCAATGATATGAGACTTGTACTCAGAGTGATCAACAGTACATGTGAAGTGCGGAACTCTAATGATGGAGTTAGATGTAGAGGTCTTGGATGTGATTCGTGGATGGTTGTCTGACTGCTTAGCTGTATCCAATGAGGGAATGGCACCGAGAGTGATGTGGAAAGAGTAGAAGGGCTGGCTTAGTGTTATACACCAGGCGGACACCGCGGCTGTCTGAGGATAGGGCATGCCACATCCCAAGTTTTCCACCAAATCCAGTATGGAAAGGGGACTGTACGGATCAGCCAATCAGATGTTGACGTTGTGGATTTGTGCAGAAAGAGACTGTGTGTAGTGAAGATGGCAGAGGTGGAGAAAGGCAGGGTGTTGGTGCTCGGAGATATGTTTGTGCATGGTTTACATAAGTATGCTCAATGCAGGCATGTGACAAACAATTTTGATGTTAAAGGAGTGGAGGTGGTGTGGAGCGCTGTGCCTGATTGCAATGTTGAGCGAATTCTACAAGTTTATGAAGATATGGGCAGGATGAACAGTCCCCATTTGGCAGTTTTGCACTATGGTGCTTTCCACTTGGGCTACGTCAGTGCCCCTACTTTGTTGGCAGATTTGGAAAGGTCGGTTCAAGCAGTAATGAATATCCTTCCAAATGCAAAAGCAATTTTTTCTGGATTACTACCTAGGGAAATATGGGACAATAGTTCTGTTTTTTTCCTCAGCAAAACATTGCTAGGTGTGCAATCAACCGAGGCATGTGTGCTTTCATGCTTAGAGCTGGTATGTTTTTCTGTAATAATGAGAATATTGATTCGAGTAATGCTGTTTATTTTGAAGAAGATGGCATTTCCATATCTTTTTTGGGAAATGTCATGTTGTTTTGGAATGTAAGGGTTGCTTTGGAGAAGGTTATGTGAAGATTTTAGTAGTAAAGTAAGAAGAAACCCACCCCCCCAAAAAAATACAAAATAACAGGTGTCTGTAAGGCATCTGCAAAAAAAACAAAAAAAAACAGCTCTTTTCAGAGCCAACCTCAAAGGGGAAATGGAGCACAATATTTAAATTTACATTCACCATGCTCAGATTTTCGATATGTCCGCGGACATGGCAGTAGTCCGCGGACACCGCATATTACATACGGGGATTCTGGGGTGGAGAAGCATGCAAATGAGAATGAGCGGAGCTAGGGATTTGCCAATAAAGTTTACTGGGTGTGTTGTGTAAGAAGAGATTTTGTCAGAACGTCTTTTTCCTGAGAGAAGAACAGATAGCTTTGGCTGTTTGTTTCCAAAAACAGATTATCTGGATTATGGGAGACTCATGGATACATTGGTTGGAGGTGCATGCAGAACGTTGTGGAGTAGCGGCAGATCCTGGATTCCCTCATGTGGAAGTGCACTTACATGGAGTGCGTGGAATGAAGTGGCTGGACTTGGTACCACTCTGTGCTACTTTAGAGACAGAGCATCATCCAGACATAATTATACTTAATTGTGGAGGGAACAGTTTAGGACATGTGTATGGAATTTCTTTGCAATTTGCAATGAAAGAAGGACTTGGGAAGGTCATGGACATGTTTCCAAATTCCCAAGTAATTTTTTCTCGTATTGTGCAAAGACAAATATGGCTGCGTTCTTCTTCATTTGGTCCACAAATGGAGAAAGCGAGGCGCAATGTCAATAAGGCTGTTTGTGCCTTTCTAGGAGACGTTGGCATGTCCTCTTTTCACAATGAAAATATTATGTTTCGTAGCACATACATTTTTTCGCAGAGATGTTGTCCATCTTACTTATGCTGGCAATCAGATTTTTCTTAAAAATGTACAAAATGCATTGCAACATTTTTTGGAATTACAGTCATCTATTTTGCAGTAGATGTTGATGATTTCAAGTTTTTCAAACACACAAAAAGACCACCAAAAGGTTCTTTTCAGAGCCACCACTTCCTCCCAGAGAAAAGTGCATTGGTTTTGCTAGGGCAGTATCCTAAAACTTTATCAGACCTAGGACTGTCCACGGACTTAAAAAAAAAAATGCACAGGGCCCTGCACTGTTTATTTGCCAGTTCTATTTTTAAACTGTGAAAGGCCGCTCTGAAAAGAGCCTTTTTTGGGGGGAGTTTGTTGTTTTATATATTTTTTTGTTTTTTTACACAGGACACACTAGGAGAGGAGGGGAAAGGAGGGGAAGGAAGGGACACCAACCACGGGGATAAGAAAGGGCAGGTGGATAGAGGAAGATAGAGGGTGGGCCTTACTTAGGTAGGTAGCAGGTCTTCTGGTGCTCTGTGACCACAGTCTCGAAAGCACTTCGAAGACTCTCCCCCCTGGAGAGTACTGTGTCGCAGTACACACACAATATTGTGATCCTCGAAAGGTAAGGGTCAACAGCATCGTGAATGGCCTGTGAAGTAGCTGGAGGGATGTGCTCTCCTACAGGAGTGTCTGTTGTGGTGAGTGGAGCGGAAACGGAGGATGCTGTGGAGGAACTCAACCTACTACGTTTATCACAAGGTACAACCTTTCGAATTTCCCCACTGTGGAACAACGTATGGTGTCGTTTCATGGATGTCGTACCAAAGCTGTACAAACCACGTCTCCCATGACTCAGCACCATTTTGCACTGTTTGCAGGTGACCTTGTTCGCACGTGCTTTTGGTACGTTACCATGAATGGTAAACAACCGCCACACCCAAGACTCCAGGCGGGTGCTGATAGTGGGGAGTTCCTCGACCTCTTTCTCTTCATCCTCTTCATCCTTGTTGTCTACATCCTCACCCCTTTTCCCCTCTGCAGGCCCTTGGGGAGGTGGTGGTGGTGGAGGGTTTGGGGGTAGTGCTGAGGCAGATGTAGCAACAGCAGCCATGGATGCCATCAGGATTGATGAGATAATCTCAGCAAGAGCAGCAAAGGCAGCAAAAGTCAATCTGCAATAGCCAGAAGTACAATGAAGATCAGCTCTGGGGTTTGGCCTTTTATAGGGATGGAAGGTGCGCTTTGAGAACAGATCGAACACCCAAAAAGGTTCAAAAAGTTCCAAAAAGTATGTGGAAAGCCAGGGTCATTGTCTGGGACATGTGCAATGGTGAATTTTTACTGTAAAATAATTTGGATTGTCTGAAAAAGTTATTTTAAAATGTTGGGGAACCGGACACTGTCCGCAAATTAGGACACACGCTCAGCGTGGGTGTGGTCACATGATGACGTCATGAACACGTCCACGAAGGGAACGGGTGTCCACAGGACACCAAATGCACGGGAACGGTCTTGCGCATGCACGCGGGTGTTGTACGGACAGTGTTCGAGTCTTCAAACAAATTAAAAGTGCGACACAAGTGAGACGGACAGTAATGGACAGGTGCAATGTTCGCAGGACTTACGGGTGTTGTGCGCATGTGCGTAGATGTTCTGCAGACTGTATGGACAGGTATAGTGTCCTTAGGACACCTCCATTTTGTTTGACTATGGACATCCCGGACACTGTGCGTGTTCTTAGGACAGTTTCAACTTGGCTGCGGACAGTACGGGCAGGTATAGTGTCCTTAGGATTCCTCCATTTTGTTCAGTTACGGACATCCCGGACACCTGGTGTGTTCTAAGAACAGTTCCATCTTGGTTGCGAACGGTACGAATAGGTATAGTGTCCTTAGGACACCCCCATTTTGTTCATTTACAGACATCCCGGACACGGGGTGTGTTCTAAGAACAGTTCCATCTTGGTTGTGAATGGTACGGACAGGTATATTGTCCTTAGGACACCGCCATTTTGTTCATTTACGGACATCCCGTACACCGGGTGTGTTCTAAGAACAGTTCCATCTTTGCTTGCGATTGGTACGGACAGGTTTAGTGTCCTTAGGACATCCCCAGTTTGTGAATTACGGACATTACGGACAGGCGCGCTGTCCGCGGACAATTTAACTGCTTTAAAAAAAAAAATAAGACAGAAAGGATTTCATTAAAAGAAACATATTTTTTTCTTATTATATACTTATAAACAATTTATGAAAGAGGGGAGAAGCAGAAACTGATACAAATAAAGGGGAGTTAGGGGTTTGGAGAGGATGGATGGGAGGGGATGAGTGTATGGAAGTCTCATCAAAACGTTGTTCTTGGTGTTGAGGGTTTGGGGATAGTTGACTGGGACATGGAGAGGGGGAACAGGTACATGTGGGACAATGGTATTTATTTTTTTCTTTTATGTGGTCCTCCACAAACTGTTTCAAAACATTGAAATTTTACTTGAGCATGTCCATTTTCTTTTCCATGTGTTGCAGAGTCTTTTCCAATGTGTCCTTTGGTGTATTATTTTCAATGTTTGTATGGTCTGTTAAAAATAAATATATAGATGGTAAGTACACATAAAGTAATGATTATTAATTTGCTTGTACAGAGAAGTGTCTACCATTAGTATCACTGTTTTCAGACATTTCCTCACGTGGAAAATGTTCCTCAAGCCATTCCGAAGTACTGCACATTTCTGTGTGAAAAACAAAAATATATTAATTTTAGTGTACCTAATACAAAAAGTTTAGAAATATATAAGAAAAATGAAGTTTGCTTACTAGTTTCTGGTAAGTTGTATTGGTACTGTTGTGTATGTGTACTGTAGCTTCTAGCTCTGCAGTTTCTGTGAGATAATTATGTTGGAGGCATATCTTTTTTGTTTTGGTATATTCCATTTTACTACATGTGGTATTTAAATGGATGGTTGATGTGTTAGATGTATAGGTTCCACTTCTTATTCATTGTTACATATAATGTGTTTATGTACTGCTTTTTGAACTTGTGAAGTGTTTATATGGCATGATAGAACAATTTAAGATACCCCCTGAGTGTTTGGGTAGTGTTGAAGTTGTCTACGTCCATTCGCGGACAAACGCACAGTCGGCAGACATCAAAATCATTAGCAGGGGGTTCAGTATGTTCTATGTTACATGCAAATAACGTAAGGGAAACCTAGTAAACATCTATCAAATTCACACCATGAAAATGTATATTCATTAAAGAAACTTTGATAAAGGGAGGTTATGGTTAAGTTGTGCTACTAAAAACCTATGAAATTCAGTAAAAAAAGTTGTTAAAGGGACGTTATGGTTCCAAGTAAAACCAAAAACCCATGAAATTCATCAGTTATGGTAGGCTAAGCAACCATAACTCGCGCCACCACCGTGCACCGCTAAGACTAACACCCAGGACATCAAAGATGACATCACAAATGTCATTGATGACATCACTGATGACATCACATTTCTGGCTCCCCCTTTTTTCCTTTACTGACATATCTAGGCCACATGGTTTTGTTCAGTAACAGTCAGGAACTAAAAATTGAAAAGGTACTATATTTGTAGACGTATCCTTCAAGTAAGTGCTAACAGTAATTCCCTTAGAGTCAAGTCACATCATATGAAACATATACAAAGGGGAAGACACAGGCTTAAAAGACAGCAAACCTTTCTGTGCATGAAGATAATCAGTAGGGTAATCAGCACTTTCTGATCGTTTTTTGTTTCTATTACTATACTTTCCCTTTATATGCTCATATTTGTAAACATTGTACTCACACTACTTTCCTTAAGGTCCAGTCACATCATGTGATACACATACATAGGGTAAGTAGCAGCTTTGAAAAACAGCAATTGTTTCTCTGCATAAAGATAATCAGTTAGGTTATGAACTGTTTCTGCTACTACTTCTGCTTTTTTGCTTACTTCACTTTCCCTGTATATACCCATATTTGTTTGTGTTGTTGTCTCTTGTGTTTTGTCTGTAATAATGCAATTATGTAGAAAGTGGGTTTTATTAGCTACTTATTACATGTTTCATAGTACGCAAAACTCTAATGAGAAAGCAGTTATCATTTCATTATTCAACATGTCAAGATTATGAATATTGCACCTTCATCATGTATGCTGCACACAATGACTATGTTTCTGCATGAGTAGCTTAGTATACTGGATAGAACATCATAATAGAATGCTATTTATTTCAATGCATTGCTTAATGCACTAATTAGCTCGTGATATTTATTCCAATGACCCTTGACACTTTTTTGTGAACATTATAATAAGAATCCCATGTACAAAAAAACCCCAGACATTCGCCAGTTATGGTAAGCTAAGCAACCATAACTCGCGCCACCACTGTCCACTGCTAATACTAACACCCAGGACATCAAAGATGACATCACAAATGTCATTGATGACATCACTGGTGACATCACATGTGCATTTCCTAAATGGCAGATAACCATAGTCATGTGCACTCCTATTTGCAAACACACCTTCTGGCACAATCTGTTCTTACACACCATACCCAGGAAACCTTATTGACCAATCCCCATGCCTACACAGTCCCATTTACATGCCAGCCACCCTCAAAAGACCCGCATGTGGCATGTGTGTACCTCCAAATGCTGCGGTGTCCGCAGATATATTATCCTTTATGTGCAGGTGCAGGAGCACATTTCAACCAGGGTAAGGGATCCCTTTTTTATTGGTAGCAGTGAAAATATTTTTTTTAAAGATGCTTATAAACAAGCAGCTTTTTTTGTATCTGCTGGGCATTGTTTTTTTCTTCTCCTCCTTACATTATCACACAAGCCTCTCCAAAATAGCTTATAGATTGTGGTACACAAGAGCATTCTCAATGGGGGACAAAAAAAAAATCAGCTCCACAGAAAAACCTCACATTAGAAGCACTAAGTTTCTCAGGAGCAGAGAATAGCATGCCAGCATCGAACAGAAATGCACACATGCCACCATTTACAAGACACCTTTCCTTTTCCACCTTGGAAGAAAGTACATCAGTATTGTTCCACATTGGTGGTATTCATGAGAAAATCACTGTTGCAGTGGGAAAAAGGTGCATCACAGCATTCATCACCTCCTTCAGTTCGCCGAGCAAACTTGCAGCAGTGCGAACAAGCCACATGCAGTGCTCCACAATGCAGAACTACTATGTCAACAGTACTCCAAGTGGCCACATCTCTGCACTCTGCAAGTACAGCTTGCAAACTCGGTAGAGCCACACTACGTCACAAAGTGTGCACTCCTTACACACCAAAATGTTCATCAACGCAGCTACCCTGGGCATATTTGTGCAGTTCACCCACAAATCAATCACTGAGGATGAGCACTGTCACTCTCTGCATCTCTGCCATCATCACAGTACACAGCAATTAAAAAAAAAGTATTACCACCTCTTCCTTTTAAGCACACCCTCAACACCTGATTGGATAATTCACAGTCCCATTGCCATTGCAAGCATAGTTAGAAAAACAGCATTTGGTAAGTGTGTTTCCCCAACTACTGCGAGGGCCGCAACCCAGTAAAGCAGGGGCAGTCCTTCTTCCCTTTACAGTACCCTTTTGCAGCACTCCCTCATTGGATACTGTTAAACAGTCACACACGCATCCACCACTCACATCCAAAACCTCTGCATCAAACACTATCATCTCTGTTCAACACTCCATACTAACCTTTACACACTCAGAGTACAAGTGTCCTGTGAACCAAAAGCACCTCCACTGGACAGCACTGTAAAACTAATTACGATTTCTGCATCTAGATTATTCCACATCGCCCATTACCACAACCTGCAGGTTTCAATATTTTGTATACAGTACATTTTGTATACAGTACATTTGAAACTCTGTTATAAGTGCTTCGCAACATGGTACCTGCCACTGAACCTCCATAACATACTCAAACAGCATACTGTCATTTCTCCCATCACCTACCATCAAATGCCACCTACAGTGGTATGTGCTTGCAAAGTTGACATTTACCAATATCAGCCATTGTAATATCCAAACGGTTACTCACTTCTTTCATTCTGTCAATTTTACAACCTTTTCCCCCACTAACGCACCTCCAATAATATTTGTAAAAATCTCCCAGAGAAGGATCAGTGAATGTATCCTACCAAACTAAACCAAGTACATACATTGCATGCATAACAGCAGGGTGCCTGCCAGTTACCTTGCACACTTCAAAGAATGAAACATTACTTAAAAAACAAAACATGTATGTGTGCCTTGACAACAGTACCATTCATAAATATGCATAAATAAATGAAACAACTGAAATAATTGCTCCACTCATGTAGCAAGCATATATGTGCAGAAAACACTCTCCTTTGCAATCTGTACATCTTTCCGAACATTTTTCTCACCCTTCTTCAATGAAACCTGATACACACACTTGCTAAAGTGCATGTCTTACCCCCTTACCAAACATGCTGAAGCTACCAAGTCCCCATTCATATACAAAGCCATCCATTTATACACACACACTAACTCTTCCTGCCAAGACATCCCCCCAAACTTTGAAATAATATATTCTCCAAATGCATTCACAAACATATTTTCTTACGATCTTTTTGTACAGTTGCAGTACCCACCTCTGTCCTGAAAGCCACTGGTGTGCGAAATTGAAAATACAACCTAGAATAAACCTACTCTCATCAACCAAAAAAGAAAGTACAATACCATAATAGTGTTTTACGTCATACTGAGAGAGTGCAGTATTCTTGTATTGTAAGATAAAGAATTGCATCAGCTCACCAGTATTTTCTTCATTCTTACTCATGACACCTCTACAGTTCCTCACTTTATATTATCATCTTGTCACCATTATACTAACCCCGAGATGGTAATATAGCGATCCTAACCAGAAGTTAGAACCCATTACAGTAACACACTTCCATGTATATGCCTACCCTCATATGCAACCACTTATGCTCATTTCACACATTAGGCATCATTACGAGTCTGGCGGTAGCCGTGCCGGATAAACCGACTCCGTGATTGCCAGAATCACCAGGGCATTACAACCCCGGTGGCCCGGTAATTCTGGAGGCGGAATTCTGTAAATCCCCATTCCCATGGAGTCTATGGAAACACCAGTTCCGTCTATGACAGAGCCGGTGTTTCCATGTACGCCTGCAGGTGGGTGGTGTTACTCCCGCCTGCAGGACACAGAATCAGCCGGTCCAGAAACAACGATGGTGGCGGATGACTTGTAATGAGGCCCATATACCTTTCAAAATCTGCACACCCACACTTTCCTTTATTTCTCCAACAGCTTCTGCAGAATGCCTACCAAAAAGCAACACCGTAGAAAACAACGCAGAAATAGATCAGCGCAATCTAAAACCATAGAAAGTAGCCATCCATCCCTAGCAGAATTTTTACAAAATGTTCAAAGAGAAGTGCTAATGCAGTCACTAACGATAACGAAACCATCGACCAGTAACAAAACTAATTCCTCTGTCAAAATGTGAAATGCAAAGAAATGCACTAAAAGCAGTGCAACTTGCACTACTGCTAACAGAGCACGTGCAAATGTTAATTTCACCACAAAGAAGCATTCCAAAAAAAGAATTTTATAAAAAAATGTTCCACCTTTTTGAACCTTATAAATAGAGGGGAGAAATAATTCTCAACCCTTAAAACTTACTGCAGAAAAGCAATCCAGGAAGCTCTTGTAGACAGTACAATGCTCCTGAAACTGAAATTGTTTATATTAACTTTGAAGAGAATGAAACCACCACCAAAATTAATTGGTAACCTACAACCACTACTATGCAACAAATGCAATATCAGCATAGATACCTTTGAAACATCTGTAAAAGTGAGTGGGTCACACCACCAGCACAGAGCCATACTTAAATGAAGAATCATACAAACAAGAGCAAACAAACCAAATTGCCATATATAGCAGTGGTCGAGGGTATGAAAAGGTACACAATACCATAATTGAAGAAGAAACACTGCTTTTACAAATATCCCAATCAAACTTAGATGCCACTCTCTATTCCACCGAACCAATATGCCCCACTGTATTGCTTGCCTCACGTCTTCCTGAGCCTCCGCATCCACAGATGAAATCTTGGTGTGTTCATCTGCAACAGAATTAAACCAACGTTCTAATGAGTCTGTAGCACAATGCACGTCCACATGATACACAGTGACTTCACTTTGTGATAACATTTCTGCAATATCTTGCCACAGTTCTTTTCCCCACAACTCTTTTGAATGAATCTTCCACCCATTCTTTTGCCAGGTTGCTCTTCCCTTTCCCTGACGTTGTCAAAATCTTTTTTGTCTTGGGATTGTACGACACCACTTTCCAGTATCGCTCTGCTCCCACATATCGGGCTGAGCCATCCGTGAACCAGGCATGCTCTGTCTGCTCCACAGTCAAATCTCCATAAGGTACTCCCCATTTCACGGGAGACTCGCGTTTTTCAGGCACTTCCGGTGGTATGTAATATGAGGGCGGTATGTTGGCTACTTGCTCATGTAATTTTGCAACTCCACCCTTCCCTGATTTGGTTCTGTCTTGAATGTACCATTTCCATTTAATTATGCTGTCTTCTTGAGCATGTCCTATTCTATGTGTTTTAGGAGAGCTTAGTACCCAGTGCATAATCAGTATTTCTGGCCTCATCAATACATTATGGCCCAAAGTCATTTGCTCGGTATCAACAAGGGCCCAATAACATGCCAGCAACTGCTTCTCAAACGGAGTGTATAAGTTACCAGCATCGGGTAACTTACAACTCCAGAACCCCAATGGCACACGTTTCCTGTCCTGTTTCTGCCACACACTCCAGTTAGCATAATTGTCTTGTACAGACACATTCAATTCCACTTTGCCTTCCTTCAATGGCCATAGATCAAACACCTGCTGCACGGTGTCTATCGCCAAATCAAAAGCTTTCTGCTGCTCTTCCTCCCACTGAAACTCATATTTCTTTTGTGTCACTTTGTAGAGGGGGGCCAGTATCTGCCCTAGATGGGGAATGTGCTGTCTCCAAAACCCAAACAGCCCTATGAACTGCTGAGCTTGCTTTTTGTTCATTGGAGTAGTGAACTCAAGTATTTTCTGTCGGGCCTTCGGCACCATTTCTCAATGCCCATTATGCCACTGAATCCCTAGGAATATCACTGTTTCAGTTGGGCCTTGAATTTTATTCGGGTTAATCTCCCACCCTTCCTTCTTCAATCCTTCCATAGTGACTTCTAACTGGTTTTGCACACTGCGCTCATCCTTGCCCTGAATCAAAATATCATCAATGTAGTGAGAGATTTGTATGTCAGGTTTACACGGTATCTTGTCTAAGTGCTCTGCCACCAGCCGGTGACAGATAGTCGGGCTATGGATGTACCCCATAGGTAACCTTGTAAAGGTGTACTGACGCCCGCTCCAAGAAAATGCAAACTGATCTTGGCACTCTTCAGCAATTGCCACAGAGAAAAATTCATTGGCTAAATCTACCACTGCATACCAAGTCCCCTCAAACTTTTGGACATTCTCAATGAAGGTAATGGCATCTGGGACCGCGGGCACTAAGGGAGGAGTGTATTTATTCAACTCACGGTAATCCACCGTCATCCTCCAAGACCCATCCCCTTTTTTGATAGGCCAGAGAGGATTGTTCCATGCGGTAGTGATAGGGCGTAACTCACCCGCCTCCACATACCCTTTGATGGTGTCTGAAATTTCCTTGTGCCCCCCAGGAATGCGGTATTGCTTCATTGCTACCCGCTTGGTTGCCACAGGCACTTGCACTCGGGGCATCTTCAATTTGCCTACGGTAATGGGTGTGAAGGTCAATGTACTCACCCCAAAATGGTACGTCTTACCTCCCAGTACCAAAGTCAACCCTTCCAGAATGTCCAAGCCAATTATGTACTCAGGTATTGGGACAATCAACACTGGGTATTTCTGCCTATTCAAATTGCCTATTTTCATCTCCACTTCAGTTTGTACTGAGGGGATCTCCTTTCCCCCGAGACCTGTTATAGTAAATTGTCTGCCTTTGAATCACGTTGGATTGCCATGAATCAGAGAGGCCTCCGCCCCGGTGTCTATCAATGCTCACACCCCTTGTGTATTTCCTGGCCCCCCAAAAATCATAACATTAACATGGGGCCACCTATCAACTTTTATGCGAGCAGACGCTGCCGGAGCTTGGCCGTAACCCTAGTCAAATTTTGAATGAGTGTGACTTGACTCTGCCTCTAGCATTGCACTCACCACCTTCCTCAAATCAGCGTATGTTGGCTGGTACGGGGAAGGTGTCCCCATAGACCCTTCTTCTTGTTCTTCCTCAGGAGGAGCGGAAGGTGAGGTGTCCCCCTGTGGCTTGGTTACTACCTGTTTCTTAACCTGTTTATAGCACTGTTTGGCTGCAAGCCCTCTCTTTTTGTATAATTCATACATTACCCTAGTTTCAATGCCATCAATTTCTTCTCGTGGCACACACTTTTAACAAAGCCAAAAACATGTCCTTTCTGGACACTCGGGAGTCTCTACTATCTTGCCTCCTGCCTTCAGTTCTTCTCTCACTGCGCCCCTCTCTCTCCCTTGGCTTGTCATCACTCTTGTCCCACTCCCCTAAATCTGCCAGTTGCCGAATGGCATCCACTACCTCATCAGTGGGTTTGCCCGTCATACCTACGAGCAAAGTCATAATGACACTTTTGTATGCGGGCGGTGCAGTTCTGATCACCATATTTCTAGTTGAAACTGAGAGCAGCACGGCCCCCATGTGTCCTGGAGCATCTACATGAATTGCCTCTTTCATAGCATGCTCTCTGACCTTTTGAATTGCCTCTTTCAAAGTATACCACTTTGTTTCTTCGCTAGGCCAATCTGTGGTAATGGAGTATTTATGGTTACATGCTTGGGATACTAGGTGCAACAAAGACACCTGTGAATCTTGGCCATTCTCATCAGGGGGTGGCCCTGCCCTTAAGACCTCCTGTACATTGGTGTCAGTTGACAAAGGTAGAAAATGCGGTGAGTCCGTGGAATCTACCAACAACCCCGCAGTGCCCCCATCTAGCAATCTCACCATCCATGTCAATAAAGGTACCCCTGATTTTTGCCTCAAATGGGTAATAATTTCCCCAACCTCCTGCTGGGTGTAATCCTCCAGCGTGGTTAAATCCACAACGCCGCCCACAGGATTCTGCAGGTGGGGCCTGGCTCACGTCTTCTAACTGGCTTAGCCACCACTGTCTTCTGCTTAAATTCCATTTTGGGATCTGACTCATTTGCCAAACTGCTCTGTGTACTGGTTGAGTTAAAAATGTCACCATCCCAATTATCCGGATCCCAGTCCACACCAGCGGTAGCAATTACAGCTGCCACCTTTCTTTGGTTGACCCCTCCCCGTCTTTTCCTATACTTATACCGGGCTACTCTGACTGCTGCCCTCTCGGCCACGGCCTGGTATGTGTCGGCTTTATCTTTAAAAAGTTTCATTTGAATCTGCTGCATTAACGCAATCTGCCTTTCTGCAGCCAACTCTCTTTCCAATCGCAAAATATCATTTTTCATTTCCAAATTCCTTTGATGTATTTTCCTATAGGCATGCAGGAGGACCCAACCCCGCCTACCGAGCGCAGTGCATTCCCTTCCCCTTTCCACTGAAACTTGTTGTAAGCACAACATTACTTCAGACGGATCAGCATATCCCAATCCCTGATCGCATGTTTCACTTAGCCCCGCGCCGCATGCCCACACCTAGGCCAATTTATCATATGGGCTCTTAGCTCAGCCTGGAATGATAACATCAGAACATTCACCGCCAGCGGGTACGCTCTTTTCCTGAACAAACCATTCATCATTGCAATACTGTACAAAACCTCTTTATATATACATATATATATATATATATGTATTTTTCTTTCCACACTGCAGTCACTCGCGCAGGCACGCAGACACCAAAAAAAAAAAAAAACAGATTAACACAGTCCAACACTCGCTGCCAAATTACTTTTGCTTGCAATGTAAACAAAGCCTATCTGTGTTCAAACAGATTCTTTAATATTTGGAACAATTCATCACAAATACCCTGCTCACAGCGGCAAAATGTTTTGCTCGCCCAGAGTGCACGGACAGTCATTAATCACCAGTGCAATTGCAGAGCCAATACTTTAAACGCAGGTAGACAACGCAATGACTTACAACCACACGCACGCTTAGAAAATAATGAGCACTTATACGGCTATTTATTCAAAGCTTGGAAGCAACAAGTGATAACACAGAAATAAATCACAGAAAAGACAGAGAATTCAAAAGAAAATACATCACCGTGGGCGTAACTGAATCCTTCATCTCGCCAGAAGCGGCTGGAAGACCACGATAACAGCCAGGCCGAGAGCACAACAGCCCACAGGTGTGCCGGACAAAGGCGTCCCCCTTCCAACTGAGGTCTTTGTACTTGTCCCGTCTGACCGTTGAGAGGTTCCGCATAAATGCACTCCTCAAAAAGGGGTGGTAATTTCTCGAACCTTCTGGCAATGCACTTGTGCATTGATGGGCAACCATTGGTTGCCAGCTGGGTCAACCGACAGTAACCTCAAGGAGCAAAGCGCTTCCCTCCTCTCCTAAGAACAAACACCACGGAAAACAGTCCCATAACTCACAACAAGACATAACAAAACCAGCTTTCCCAGCATAATGTCCTTGACTGCATACCAGGTTTGGAAAGCATGTTTTCTTCAGCAAAGTAAATTCAGCTCTCAGCAAAGTAAGTACAGATTTTCACGGAGGCACGGAGTAAATATCCATTATGGCTCTGAGTGCCCCCAGAATACACTGCGCACCAACGCCATGTTTTAGCTCAAGCATAACACCTACCTACAAATGGCCTTGCACATCAATGTGTAACGTTCGCCAACACTCTTATCAAATATTTGCAGCAGTCCCTCAAACACTATGTGAAAGCCAATGACAAAGGAATAATTAAAATACTACAAACTATAGACTACTGTCCAGTGCGCAAATACACAGGACTATGAGGACATTCCTTAGCTTGTGTTTCTGGACCTGCTTGCAAAAGCACTTTCCACCTTATCAAAATGTTAGCAACACACCATTCTACTGTAAGATATCTCATTTACAAACTACTATGCAAAAAGTCCAACTTTAGCACTGCAGCATTTAAATGATATTCTCCTACACGGTACAGCCAACCAACTGCTCGAAGAAATAGAGCACATCCAAAGAAAATCATTTGGAAGTGAAGAGTACTTACAAACTCCGGCACTTTCAGGCAACAGGCAACAACTTTACAGATATCAATGTTCTATGTCACATATACAAAAAATAAATATGAAAGTTCTGCCGAAGTGCCAAACCAAGTATGTGTGTGTTGTCGCAAAACTTTCCGTAGAAAGAGCACCAAAACTATAGATATAATAAACAAAATAGAAGACAATGAGGAATCCCAATGGTTTCAATTAGCTCTGTACCTTATAGCTGAAAACAAATATGAAATTACTAACACCTCCATACTATGCAAATACTGCACTGCAAAACTTGACAACAACCAAATGCCTTCACGGTTGATCAGTAATAATTTGGAAGTATTTCCACTGGCAAACGCACTCCAGCAGCTTAATTTGTATGAGAGCATTATAATTCAAATACTACACCCATTACAGGTAATAATACAAAATTCATCCAAAAACTGCAAAATTGCCTCACACCGAATTGCTAAGAGGCATTCTTGGGAAAGTAGTTTATTTACCATTAGATCTCAAAGAAAATTTAGACACTCTACGAGCGCAAAGGCCAATAGAGCAATCTTTGATTATCCTAGTAAATGGTGTACCTACAAAAGATAAACAAATTTGGCAGCAACTGGTGGACTTAAACAAAGTTAGGAAAGCCTTGCAATACCTTAAAGAGAACAATGAATACTACAAAGAAATAAACGTTGAAGAAAACCTGAGAGAAACCACTGAAATAATTCTAGATCCTACTGCAGCCTCCAATATTTTAGATCACTATACAATTCACCCACTGCACTCCAAAGACTCCATAGATGATGTACTAGAACCATTTTCAAATGCAGCAAGCCAAAATATCACCAATCAGTATATGGGAAAAAAGTGTAGACGCACAAGCCTTTCCTATACTCTTCCTGACGGGAAAAGGTGGAAGATATAAAGAAAGATGTACACAAATAACAGCATCAGAATACTGCTCTTTACGAAAGTATTCTGATGACCCTAGATTTAGACAAAGCGTGGAATACATGTTTCACCTCCTCTTTGAAAGTGAACCAGCAACGCTATGTTATGGAGCTGCATACACATTGAAAACAGGTTCCCATTTTCAAAACATGTCTGCTACACAGCTACTTTAAAAGATGCAAGACAAAGATGAAGTTTTACAGTAAGTATTACAAATCTCTTGGCAGACATGCATGGTATGAAAGAGTACTGGTTCCGACTGCACGCAGATGTATGCTGTATGCTATGCCACCTTGGCCCACCCACATGGTTTGTCACTTCAAGTTGTGCAGAGTATGCATGGGAAGACTTTCACACTTTCCTACGCATAGCAAACAAAAACAAAACAGGTGTAGACATGATCACCAGGAAAACTTTGCTCTCTTGATCCTGTAAATGTATCAAGGTACTTCCATTATCGCTTCATTGCCATGCTGCACTTCATTTGCAAAAAAGCACTTCCTCCCCTCGGAGAAGTGGAACACTTCTTTTGGAGAAGAGAATACCAAGCCAGAGGTGCACCACACATCCACATGCTTTTGTGGATTAATAATGCTCCAAAATTTGGTGAGGACAGTGATTGAACTGTTTTGCAGTTCATCCACAAATATGTCACCTGCGACATCCCTTCAGAAAATACACATAGTGGCCTATGTGCACACATTTTGCAGTTTCAAAACAAAAGTATGGCAAGTTTTGGCTGTGGAAATATAAGAAAAAAGGCAAATACTACACCAAATGCTGCTTTGGTTTACATAGACCAGTTACAGCAACAGGGCAAGTAAACAGCTTCATATCTTCGGTTAGACATGGTGTGAAAGGGAAATCTCACATACTGCATAAAAAGAACCGAATCATCAAAGTACATCAATAAATTACAATGCAATAATTGCCCTCCTATGGAAGGCAAATGTAGATGAACAGTACATTGCAAAAAAATCCACTTCAGTTGCACGATATGTCACAGCCTACTTAACCAAAGCAGAGAAAACAGAGCTCAAAGAACTCTGGGATGACATATCATCTGACAAATCACTGTCACAGAAATTGTACAGCTTTGGCATAAAAATGCTGTCCCATAGATAATGTGGCTGCTGCGAAGCCACAGACCGTTTAACCTGCACCACCTTTTATGGGAAATATGAAAACATAGTGTGGCTAAGCCTTGGCCCTGCTGCATCCAGAAAAAGAGTTCTCGAAATGTACAAAGACATAGAAATCATGGCCAAAAACCATCTCAACAGCCAGGACATTTTGAAAAACAACTTATTGGACACATACTACCCAAACAGGAATATTACTTTAGAAACAATGTACCTGTACCACATAGCCCACAACTTATCATATAAAAATAACATTACACCAGATGAGTAAAATGCAACCATTAGTGGAAATTCACTCCACAGACAAACTGGATGTACACGGTTTGACAATGACTATGTATCAACAAGCCACGACTAGATACCTTAGAAAACTCTATCTCCAATACAGCTGGTTTGGAGAACATTTTAAGATTATGAGTTAACTGAAGAGTGATTCTAAAGTGTAACCTTGATATAGAGCAAGGTTTAGTAAATGGAGCACTTAGTACAGTTGTCGGCTTGCAGACATACACATGTGACAGCAGCATTCAGTTTGTCAACCTCCAGTTTGATAAACTTTCAGAAGTGAAAAGGATAGGACGCACAACAACTCAATTCCTTCTTTTCAAAGACATGTATGTACGCATAAAACAGTTTTCTTTGTCGCTAGCTTATACAGTGACTATTCACAAATCACAAGGTCTAACCTTAGATCAAGCATGAATTCATATTGGCAGCACAGTCTTTAAAGAAGGCATGAGTTATGTAGCACTGGCACACCTAGGTACACTTGAAGGACTATATCTAGTCAATTTTGATGCAAGTGCAGTCAGCAAAGACATTCCTTGCATCTCAAAATGTACCCTGTTCCTTAAAAACGCAAAGGTTTTAAAAGAAAACTCATGCAATCAGAAGTTCTAAATGATCTCCCAACAGAACCACCAAAGACATTAAAATAAGCTCATGCAGCATCACCTATCAAAAACACAGAAAGGACAACACATACACAACTCCACACACAAAGAAAAGTACCTCTTCAAAGAAACCTTGCGCACTTCCATCAAAGTACTCAGACAAAAAACTACCTGGTCCATTCAAATTTTCCAATACAACTGGTGTAAATTTCTATGCAAATGTAGCAATGAATGTTCTATTCCAAATGCCACGAAATGTTGAAAACATGTATTTGAATGCCTTGGACCAGTTGTGTTTACAAATGCTAATCCTTCACACAAATGCAGCAAATAATCCTGGCAACAATTACAGTGTCTCCGGAATAAGGCATGAATTGGACTACTGTGCTGATTAAACAGACAAGAAGATCAACAGGAATTTCTAATGTGCTCACTACAAATACTGGAAATCAAAAACATACTCATAAATTAAATCTTTCAGATTTCCTACATGTGGAAAAATACATGCACTCTATGCAACCATGTCATTCAGGTTTAAGTCCCTAATGAGCGCTTTGTCTTTGTATGAATACCACACTGTGATTCCATTCCATTTCAGCAACTGGTACAAAATGCAAACTATAGCTTATTGTGTACCTCTTGCAATTCTGATAATCGTTCGACATTACATATACAATCACATAGTCAATATGTAATATTAATGCTTTTAAAATACAATGCAGATGGAAACGAAAATAACTGAAAACATACTACCTTCACATACGGACAGGTATCACTTGGCAAGAAAACCTTCACAACAGTAGCCATAATCTACCACACAGGCGACACAACAAGTGCAGGCCACTATACTGCATACATTAGAAAGCAATTGTCATGGTTGGAATACAATGATACTTCCATTACTCTCTAGCAGAGATTACCAGCAAATCTTGCAAATGTCTACTTACTTTTCTTGAAGACAAAATGCACTCATTGCTGTACAAAATTAGAATACCCTACTCCCAAACAACCACCAATACCTACATAATTGAAACAAAAAAAATACCTTCTACACTGTGGAACTAGAACAATTTAGCATACAGTAACTATCCAACAAATACATCAATGTGTCTGTTATACAATGTATTCCCCAATTAACCCAATGATTACACTCAGAGAAACAATAAGTGTACACAAATCACACTGATATTGTTTCCTACATGATGCGTAAAAGAACAACTACTAAGTATGAGGGTTCAAAATTATCCTCAGTAACCTCTGAAACCACCAGCTATGCAAATAAGTCACCACCCGACTAACAATGCCCATACAAATTCAATACATATGCAAATATCATTAGGTAAACCCATAATGATGCACCACCACTTCAGAATGTGGAATGATGTGAAAATACCAACAGGAATGCACAAGCTTCTAAATGTACTGTATAAAAATGGGAAACCGTAAACAGTTAGAATACGTCAACAGGTATCTAACTGCAACCAGAATACTTCAATATTACTTGCAGCATTAAAACTGCCAACACAACCTTCAACAACCAGTCTGCTAAAAATATCCTCAAACACTTCCAAACTATGAACAGTTACAGTACGCCAACAGGTATGTAACTGAACTCACAATTCTGCACTAGCACAGTTCAATGGCACAATAGTTACAAAACATGAGCAGCAACCAAACACATAAAGAAATAGACCTAAAAAAAGGAAACAGGTAAACAGTTAGAATACACCAACTGCTATATAACTGCAACCATACTACCAAGGCGCACAAAACAGAAATCGTACACCATTGCAATACCTACTAATGCAACAGTGGACCTTAAACATTGCTATAATTAGTGCAAACGTTACTGTAATGGACTGTGCAACCTAACAGCAAATAAACATGGACATTTTTTATGTTTAAATCCAGCATGGATTTTTTATTTTTTCCCACAGACCCAATGATTATGAAAAGAAACACAGGAACTGTGCACATTGCACAGTACACTTGTTTAAAGCACAGTGCTTATTAAGTACTAATTAATAGGGTCCACAAAGTGTAAAACTATCTGCAATGTAATGAACTACAAAATAACGAAATACGTGCTCTAGCATGTTACGTTCTCTTTTTCCACAGATAATGAAGCAAGGATTACTACCACATTTTACACAAAAACTACACAGGCCCTCCACAATAGAAACATTAAGAATGAAAGTATTAGTGTCATACTTCTCTATAATCTGCAACGTGTAATGTGTCCACATACATTACATATTTCTGCAATCCACATACCAATGGCACAATGTTCAATGTACAGCTACATTACACTGTGCTGCTTGTGCCCACGGCCTACACACTTCACTACACACCGCACTCAATATTGTATACCCTTGCCACGACTACCACAGCACAGTGCAACCATGCATAGAAACATCTATCAATTTACTACAAACCCGACACATAACACAGCCACCTACCCCTTAGCCACTTCAGTTCACATTGTATTACATTACTTCCACAGAATGGACAACCTCTTTGCTGAATGCCCTCTTCACCCAAGCCTGTAGTAAGTGGACACATTCAATGCACTATAATACATTAACCTACCCATTAATCTGTGCAATCACAACAACCAAAACACAAACTCCTATGACCTGTATAATTTGCCTCATCGCATGCCACTGGCACCGTTTACGGCATTAGTTCATCTTTGTTGTTATGTACACCATTTGTAAGGTATAGAACACACAATAGAGTGGAGCACATGGTGCACAACTCGGCAACCATATTTCAAAGTCTGCTGTACTCCGTAAGAGTTCAAACTTCTGCTTCTCTTTTTTTATGTGTAATGGAGACACAATTTGAAAACCATACCATCTTACAATGTTTGAAGACGTTGTTAAGTAATTCCTTTTGTTTTATGAAGGAGAGCCCCAAATATATCTGTGCTGGAAAACCCCAAACTGCGTAAGATGGGCCTGCCACCCACATATGCGAAGCCATCGCAAACACAGTCTGCCAACGTACAACGTTGCTTCGTAAGACACTGTATATACAAATAGTACATAGGGGCTGTAAATGTAGATTTATGTATTGTGTCATCTGTGCATTCAGTGCAGCATGTATAACGATAATGGTAATTCTGTGTTATTTATATAGCGCCTTAATCCAAAGCGCTATATAAATTGGAAAAGGTACCATCATCTCTCCATGTACGTCAAACTAACTTCTACGTAACTACACTACTGACATTCGCAAATGCACAGTGAAATCGTAACACAACGCTGCCTGAATCTTTTTTTTTTCCCGCATGGTTGCTGGAAAGAGAAATCTAACATACCTCTCTTTCAACAGGACACATGCTCATTGTAAAACAGCCTTGAGTGTTCTGCATTAATTGCTCCAAGGGCAGACATTTTATGAAGTTTTTTTAAAAAAGTCAAAGATTACTTACATTACAGTTGCAGTGCCCATGTTCAGCAAAGGTAGTCTGCAACTGTGCAATACGCTGTACAGAGTAATTTCCCATCCACACAGCATAACCATGGAATTTGCAGTAGTTATGTAAGTACAAGTTTTCATTACATATTTATAGGGATTCAAATTTAGTAGGATACAGTTCTGTTTGCATAATTATGAAGGTACCATCCCGTAGACTTTGTCTGTGTGCACTGTATTGGGGTTTGTAACAGCAGTGGTCACATTGTGTTACAGTTCCATGGGTCCACCATTCAGCGTAAATGACAGCTATGATTGTTGTTGGTTTTGTTGACATGGTTCTCCAGTCCATGCAAACCTATATATAAAGCACAACACTGAAAGTGAACGCAACTTGTGCACTGAAACAGCACACTGTATGTTCAATCATGTGCTACTAGATTGCACATATTGTCCTTACAATGACCTTTAAAACACTTAAGAGTTGTACGCGTCTTCATTCTTTTAAAATTAGTCATGGCAGAGGTCCATATACCACTCGGCCGGCACACAATAGTCACCAGCTAATATTGTAGTGTTGCATCTTTTGGCAAAACAGCTCCTGCATTGTCCTGCAATCGGAGGGGACCCGCATTAGGATTTATTTTTTTGTATGTTTGTTTGGACACACACACAGAGAATGTGCTGTGGCTCTGATGACACTCGCTGGCACTGATATCTTTTTTGAAAAGCAAACACATGAAAGGAGCGTGCGTTGGCAATGTTTGTAGCCGTAGAAGGAGAGCGCCACCTACAAAACAGAGAACAAGGCAGTGGGTGAACATCTGATGCTACTCAATAACACACAGTAGGTCACCCAAAGGTCCATGACCCGGCCACTTAGGGCCCAATCACGACATCTTTCCCTCAGACCCTTGTCATTTAATGTGCCACTTATAACGGCTACTTAAATGTTCACACTTATTCCTCTTTGTTCACAGATACCTTGCATCTTACTGGCTGTGTCACTCCTTCCACATCGCAACAGATGGATGGTGGGGCAATCGTTATAAGATTACCATAAGCGGTGTGTTTTCGCTCATTGTTATCTGGGATGACTGCTATGGCCCTGTATGTCCATTTACATTTCCAGCAATAAGAAGCAACCTGCAAACCTTTATGATGTAAGGCATCACAGAGACAACAGCTGTCACCTTTCCTACCTTACAAATAAAGTGTGTTTTCCCACACAAACCACCAAGGACCTTAAATTAATCCTTTTGCTACTTTGCCAGATGACAAACGAAGTGCAGAAAACACAGACAGCATTCTATGCTGGAATTTACCCCCAAAATGAAAAAAGCGGTCATTTCAGGAAACTTACACTTTCTTGTGAACATTCTATGAAAAATAAAACCTTGCAACAGTACACAATGTTGTTCGTAAATTATTAAAAAATTCTCTGAGCAACTACTGTGCACAACAAGACCGCAACTGTACACTCTGTGTGCATATGTCTGCTTTAGTTTCTGTTTATGTTCCTGTTTCCAGACCTAGCTCATCACATGACACATTGAACTAAGCTGGGCACGCACGTTATGAAAATACCTGAAGTGCACGGTTTGAGCAACTACTGTCAACAACTAATGTCAGCTATGGAGGCGAGTGTTCTGATCGGGTGACACGCCCTCACGTAAAGTTAGTGCAAGCGATGCACACACAACACTAGCACAGAATGGCAAAGACAAGCAGGTTCTTTGCGTATCTCAAAAAGTACACAAAGGTTATAGTGAGATGGTCAACCGTCCTGTATTTTGCAGGACTTACCCACATTGAAGGTTTTGTCAGTTGATTTGCTGGCATTCTCTGCAGACCTCTAAACATGCCAATTTTGCCTTTACCCCTGCCTGAGTAAAACCGTTTGTTCCCTGAGGTCACACTTCTTTGTGATAATGGAACCCCAGTGCAGAAAGGCGGTAGGGGAGCTCCCCCAGGATGTGCGGCATATGAAGATGTTGCTCTGTGTAAACAGAGCACTGTAATGGCAGCAGATAAACATCAATAGGGGCCAGAGGGGGATATTAGCAACGACTGTTCTCCCTTAAGAACAGGTGGCAGTGCAGCAGGTTGTCTGTCAAGTATTACTGTATTTTTCAGAGTAAAGTGGAAATTGTTTCTCCCACAGTATTGTGTCTAGTACTGCCGTACATTCCATGCTGAATGGGGGAGAAAGGAATAACAGCATACTGATTTCGCTGAAAATATTTCTGTGGCCAATTATATAGTGCAAGGTTATGTCATTGTAAAATGCTCCTTTACTTGTAATGGGATATGTTTTCTTTCCAAAGCACTTCTATAAGAATAACATTTCATACATATTTATGTGAAGTAGACCTTCAATTATATATGGGTAGCTCTATTCATTTTCCTTATTTAAATGTGTGATGCTAAAAAAATCATTTGATGTCACAATATCTTACTTCACTCCCTAAGCAAAGGATCTGATTGGGGCAAACTATAGCAAACAAAAATGTTGGTATGTCACTCCGTAATGGGCAACAAGAGCAATGAAGTACAGCATATGGAAGTGCACGCATTTCAGCTCACCTCTGGTGCTCTACCAAGTCTAAAATGTCCTCCACAACCGTTCTGTAAAGGTGACTACCGTAGGAGAGATGTATGTTTAAAAGTGTGTATGATGGAGCAACGTATGGTTATAACTTACCCAAATGAGCGAAGGAAAGGAAGATGCTCTCTGTATGCATATTTCTGCAAGCCATATACCAGTATCACACTATTCCCATGCATAGCTGCATTTGCGTTGCGGAAATTGTGGCCAAGGCCTAGCCTCTTGGGTGCATGCAGAGACTGGGCCTACGGCCATGCACTGAAGAGGCTAGGCCTTGGCCACAACCACCACAACACAATGCAGCCATGCATGGGAACATGTGGCCACTTACCACAACCCACAAACATAACACAGCCACTGGTGCCCCTACCCAACCCCACAACATAATACAGCCATGCATGCAAACATGTAGCCAGTTACCAGAACTCACAAACATAACACAACCTTCGGCAACCCTACCCACTTGCGTTCACAAACTATTATTCTTCTTCCAACCAAACCACAAAATCTTCTGAACATTGCCCCTGCACCCAAGACTGTATTAAGTACTGCTAACCAATAAATCATAATGCAGTAAAGTACACTATTGTGCTAACAATCATCACAGCCATGCAACCAACAATGTGCATACTGTGCAGAAACGACACACACAAGCCAACAGTGTGAAACGTACTTGCAACCAGTGGTCATACTCTTTGGTGCAAAGCCTCAGGCCATGCACCCAAGGCGCTAGGTGCTTACCACACTCAACACAGCATTCTACACTCAATGCAAATATCCTGATATCATCTACAATCCACTCTCCATCCCCAATTGAGCCTCCCTGCAGTCACCACAGAAGCTAGTCACCTGAGGAGCTACCCGCGCTCTGCCACAGTACTCGCAGACACCGCTCGCACACCACCATCTTCTTCCACCTAAACAAATATATCATATGAACTACTTTTCACTCTCCCACTCTTTCCATCCCCTCTTCCCACCACCAGATGCTGCAAAGCAGGTTTTCCATCTACCTTTAGTGCCGCACTATCCTCTGATACAACATGACGTCGTTACCAAAAATTGTGAGGCACATCACCCTTCCCTCCAGCAAACCACCAGGCACATCCAATGTATGCCAACAGCACACCACACTCCAGGCCAGTCAGAATTTTGACCACAGAGCAAACAGGGAAATGGGACCGCGGAGCAGTGCCAGATATCACTTATTTTTAGATGTACATTTTAGCTGTATTTTTTTTTAAAGTACTGGATGGATTTTCACCAAATTTACAAAAGCACGCTTTTGGGACCAGGCCGCTGCTCCTGGCGCAACTTTGGTTTGGGCTGTATGCGTGCGCACGTTTTTTGTCCATTCACTCTTTGGAAAAAAAATACATTTTGGGATGCCCCCTATAACTTTTCCCCCCATTCATAAAACCTCACCCTACTTCCCAAAGAAATTCAGAGTGGGCCATATACTTTTTTTGCATAGGTTTATGAGAATTCATCCATGGGGTGTGAACTTATAAGCCTGCAAATAAGTGGTCTTCCTATGGGTTCAGCAACTTAACCCAGCCGCAGGATGTGTAATACATATGTAATTTTAAAAAGAAACATTTTTCATAACCGTGGCTACAAAGACAAGTGATGTGATTGGGAGAACTGTATGTACAGTTAAACTCAGCAACGACTGGAAGTCATATCCGCGGCTATGATATAACCAATTACAGTGCGACACACTGATTCGATAGCCATGGTTATAATTAAGTAGATGACCATATGCACTGCTTTTTCTAGAGCAATGGAACGTTGTGTATTTTGGCATGTGGCTGCGGCTATAATGTTCCTTTCCGTTTGCTGCGGCTATCAGGTTGACTTCATGTGGTTATAAAGGTGATGTAAACCAATGTTGGTTGTTTGAAGATATATTATGAAACATGTGGTTGTATTGGTGAGTGGTGTTTACTTTCCATTTTATTGAGAGTGACCTGTGTCATTTTCAGTTGTGAGGTTGAAAAGTGCCTACTTGATATGTGGATATTTGAGGGGATATTTGTGGAACATTTTATTTGTTGAAAAATTGATAGAAATACTGAAGAATATGTTGACAACTCTTCCACTATTTTTCAGTTTCTGCATCTTTTACAGAAGATTACGGAGGAATAGGTGATTTTAATTTAACAGCAAACAGTGATGTGGAAGAAACTGGGAAATATTTTGAGAATCATTGGCCAAATTAATATTTTGGTTTGAGGATGGTGATGTGGGAAGATTAGCTGCATGTATGTATGGTTTGTGGAGAACTAAGGAAAGTGTACAGAGACAAATTGAATTTGTTTTTGAAAACTTCAAATGGACCTCCTAAGGGAATTAAACAGTGTGATAGATTGTCAGAATAAAAAAGTATTACATCAAAACCGTACTCGCAATGTGTTGAAATTCTACACTCACTGTTCCCCAAAACAATCATTTTAAGGACTACCTATTACATAAATATGTATACATAGACAAGGAAAAGTGTTTAGTTTTTTAGTTGCAGGGACTTTATGATGAGTGGGCACAACTGAAAGTCATAGATAGTGGCCCCTTAATGTTTTAAAATATACAGTGTGCCCTGCCAAAGGCTGTGACATTGGTTATGGCTGAAGGGCATATTATAACACATTAAGGGACTGTAGGCATGGCCTTTCACTATGACTACAGGACATGGCCTTCGGTCGTGCCCACTGCACATTTTCCAACACTACTAGACCACTAGCCATGGCCTTCAGCCATGGCTTGTGACAGCATTTGACCATGCCCACTGTATATTGTACAACACTAGCCAGCCACGAGCCATGGCCTACAGCCATGGCAAGTGACCACAGCCTTGGCCATGATAAAGGCCAAAACCACAGCTTAAATTGCTATTTATACAAGCAAAGCTTTTATTAGCTAAGTCATAAATGATGTCATGTCTGATGCTACAACAGATGTAATCAGTGGTGTCACATATGATATACTTAGTGATGTCGCCAGTGATGTAATGAGTGATGTCATCAGGATGTCATATCTGATGTCATCATTATGGTCGTAGGCTGGACAACGGGGGGCATAAAGTTAAGGTGGCTTTAGCTGAATTTCAGGGGATTGTTTTGTGGTAGGTCTCACCTTAACTTCTCTGCAACTTGAATATAGTTGCAGAGACATTCAATCCCAGAGATTGGTGCACCTACTGTTGCTTTCATATGGTGTAATTTTAAATTGTTGCTCATAACTTCACATGAGTGTAGAGGATGAATAGTGAAATGCTCATCCAAACTATCCCCTTCTGCAACAGACGTCTGAAGTGACCTTCACTGTTTTTGCTTGTTGAGTCAACATCAAGCATAGACAAGTCTGGTACAGTCAGACTGCTTTTGTACAAATCATTGTGCTGCAGTAATAAACGCTAAATAGCTAAAGCATTTTTCACCTTCCTGATGTCTATAAGTTGTTGCCAAATGTTCTTATCTTTTGTGACAACACCATTTATTGAAACCAACAAAGAATCTGCAAAGTCACACTTCACTCCTATTTTCTTGCAAATTGAGTGGTAAATACACAATGGTGCCTCTCACACCTTGCACTAATGATTTTTTTAGGCAGTTTAGACATATGTGTTTGCAATCTAACAAAAACGTGTAAAGAATAAAGAGTTTGCAATGCAATCACTTCAAACATGCTATTTATATATACATTTATTTATTTATTTATTTATTTATTTATTTATTTATTTATTCACATTTTTAAAGCGCTCATCAGCCCGAGGGCATTGTGGTGCTGTTACACATATAAGACATTTATGGTTACAAATAAAAGGCTTAGCAATTACATAGACATTTGCATTTACAGTTCCTCTTGGAGTTACATGGTACAGATGATAGTGTATAATTTACATTTATGGTTCATCTTGGTGTTACAGACAGGGTAAAGCGGATAGTATATATTTACATATACAGTTCATCTTGGGGGTCACAGAATACATACCGTAAGTGTGTAACATGTAGGTAGAGTGGATCAAGGGTTAGCTGGGCGGGGCTGTTAGGGAGAATTCTTTGTTTAGGCTGAATTTCACTTGAGTTTCAAGAAGACTAAGGAAAGGCTCTCTCTCTACTTCTATTGGCCGAAGATGGGGACCGAAGTAGAAAAACACTGCAGGAGCTGCCACACCTGCCAGACCTCTGGTAACGTTGGCTCCAAGAATGTGGCACCTTTAGTGCCTCTCCCAGTTGTGGGAGTCCCATTTGAGAGAGTAGGGATTGACATTGTTGGTCCCCTTGATCCTCCAACCTCCTCAGGCAACAGGTTTATACTTGTTGTAGTAGACCATGCTACTATGTATCCTGAGGCAATTCCTATGAGGACTGTTACAGCGCCGGCTGTGGCTAAGGCCCACCTTGGTATTTTTACTAGGGTCGGGTTTCCTAAGGAAGTAATCTCTGACAGGGGGTCAAACTTTATGTCTCACTACATGAAAGCCATGTGGAAAACCTGTAGAGTTACTTACAAGTTCTCAACAGTTTACCACCCACAAACCAATGGGTTGGTAGAACGGTTCAACCGAACCATGAAGAGCATGATAGGTGCTTTAGAAGAACCCCTTAAGCGTAAGTGGGACCTTCTACTGCCATGCTTTCTCTTTGCTTATAGAGAAGTCCCTCAGGAGGGAGTAGGTTACTCTCCCTTCGAGCTTCTCTATGGTCATCCCGTCAGAGGTCCATTGGCCCTGATTAAGGAGGGGTTGGAGAGTGCTCCTTCCCCCAAGCCAGTCAGAGTGACTGACTACGTGATAGGTCTCCGGAGGAGAATGTCACACATGATGACGGAAGCAAGCGATAACTTGAAAGCTGGACAAGCATTGGTCAAGCACTGGCACGATCAAAAGGCTAACATGGTTGAGTTAGCTCAAGACCAGCTCATTCTCGTTATGATCCCAACAAGGCAGAGGGCCTTTCAAGACAAATGGATGGGACCCTTCAGAGTTGTGGGTAAACTCGGAGAGTTCAACTATCTGGTGGACTTGGGCAATCCCAAGGAGGCTCCGACAGTCTTTCACACCAACCGACTCAAAGCGTATGTCTCAAGACCCGATGTAGGAGCGTTGCTTCTAGCATCATCCGAGGAAGAAGAAGAGAGTGAAGCTCTCCCGGATCTCCTCAGAGGCTTACCTTTAGACAAAAAAATTGAAGGAGTAAATCTCTCCTCCAATCTGACACCCGAGAAACAAGAAGAGTGCAACTCTATGTTGAATCAGTTTGCCTCTCTGTTCTCGCTGTCACCAGGCTTGACCCCTTGGGGCCAGCACGACATGCTCACTGGTGACTGTCTGCCAGTCAAAAGCAGAGGATACAGAATGTCAGAAAACGTACGAACCCACATCAAAGGTGAGGTCAGCAAGATGCTCGATCTCGGGGTAATAGAGCCCTCTACTAGTCCATGGTCTAGCCCAGTTGTGTTAGTACCAAAGGCCGGATCTAAAGAACTTAGATTCTGCGTGGATTATAGAGCTCTTAATGCGGTCACCAAGACTGATGCCCACCTTTTGCAAAGAACAGATGAGTTGGTGGATAAACTTGGCGCCGCCAAATTCCTCAGCACATTTGGCTTGACGTCAGGCTATTGGCAAATAGCCCTGACAGACCATGCCAAGGAGAAAACTGCATTTTCTACCCCTGTTGGCATATACCAGTTTAAGGTAATGCCTTTCAGATTGAAGAATGCACCTGCTAAGTTTCAACGGATGGTAAACCAGGTTCTGAATGGGATGGAGGACATCTGCATGGCATACTTGGATGACATCGCAGTGTTCAGCAATTCCTGGGAAGAACATGTAAACCACCTGAGAGATGTTTTGCAGGCTCTTGGACGAGCCAATCTGACCATAAAGGCGAGTAAATGCCAAATTGGGCAGAGTAAGGTAGTCTACCTTGGACATGAGGTAGGAGGTGGAGAAATAAGGCCTTTGCTCAGTAAGATTGAAGCTGTGCAAAATTGGACAACACCTACTACTCAAACCCAAGTGAGAGCCTTCCTAGGCCTCACTGGGTACTACAGGAATTTCATAGAGAACTATGGGACCATAGCTTCTCCACTGAATGTCATCTCCTCGCCCAAATTTCCTAAAAAGGTTAGATGGAACGAGGAGTGCAATCAGGCTTTTGAAAACCTGAAAAAGGCTTTTTGCCAAGCCCCAGTACTCAGAGCTCCTGATTACCGCCAACACTTCCTTGTGCAGACAGATGCTTCAAATGTAGGAATAGGTGCCGTACTCAGTCAACTGGATGGGAAAGGTAGGGAGCACCCCGTTTGCTTCATCAGCCGCAAGCTGAAGGATCCTGAAACAAGGTGGGCAACAATCTAAAGAGAGTGCTTTGCTATCGTGTGGGCTCTGAAGAAGTTTAGGCCATACTTGTATGGTTCTACTTTTGTCATTCAGACTGACCACCAACCCTTGAGAGGTTAATGCAAATGAAAGGGGAAAACCCAAAACTATTGAGATGGTCGATCTGCCTGCAAGGGTTTGATTGCACCGTTGAGCACTGGTCAGGGTGTCACCACCAAAATGCTGATGGTCTCTCTAGGATGTATGTCATCGACTAGAGGTATGAGATTCATCCAGGAGTGGATTAAATCCTCCTGTCCCTTAGTCTGGGGGGGCGAGTGTTAGGGAGAATTCTCTGTTTAGGCTGAATTTCCTAACCTAGTGAGTCCCCCAGCAGCTTTGCTGGATTTCTGGAGTTTGTTTTTGTCCATCCTGCCAAGAGTGGGACTCTTTTTCTCCCACTCTTGGACATGAATGTGTGTAATTCCTTTGAATGTCAATGTGTTCTATGGGCTATGGGGTCTTTTACTCCATAGGATCTCATATGTTTTTCTATGTGTGTTACAGCGCACCCTACGTGCCGTAACACTGGGGCGTCCTACCGGACCTCCATCATAGACTCCATACCCGGGGACTGACTACTGTCTCCCCGGGCATGTAAAGTCACCATTGGCTTTACTAGACCTAAATTTACTAACAGAACTAGTACAAACCATCCTATTGTGGACGTACTAGTAGGGGTAATTCGATTACTCCTGGGTCTGTTATTCGAGGGGGCACTGTCCCGTCCCCCTTCGTCGAGTTTTGGCTGATGGCAGTGGAAACTACTTGTTATGTTCGACCCCGAATATAACCCTATGGGATTCTTCCCATTGTTAGAGATTGATACTTTTTCTTGTTAATCTCTAACATACCTCCGGTCTACTTATCTTACATAAGTCTATCGGATGGTATTTTCTGCCAGAACTCGGCTTTTTAAAATGGCGTCTGTGTTCGTCTCTTTGTTCCACTTTTGGCTGGCTTCTGTACAGAGACCCTCCAAAGTGATGCCATTCTGTCTGGGTTACCACAGGGTTGTGGGAGGGGGTTTAGGCACTCTGGACCGAGTTGCCTTGCCAACTCCGGTCGCACTCTGGTGTGATTGGCCCAAGTGGTGAGCCTCCCCGCTCACCACTTAGCGTGTGTTGATTGACAGCTAGGCTGAATGAATGGGGGTTTTCTGCATAAAAGCAGGGCTTTTGGGACTGGATCTTCAGAAGTCGCCACAGGACCTAAGAATCCGACGAGGGTAAAGCTGAGCCGACCTGCAACGACGACATCTCCGGTGGAGCCCTGCTGAATCGACTCACCACTTCCCAATGACAGAGGAGATCTCCCTGCCGGAGAGTCTCTTCCCCTGACTGGTGGGAACAACCAGTCCCCTTTGCTTTTTCTTCGCCTCAGGACGCAGTGGTCGAATTGCCCGTGCAGAGCACCTCGGCAACCGGATAGCCACTACCCCTGCACCGTGACCAAAAGGTGGTGCCTTGTGACGGAGCACTCCGCGGCTGGTCTCTTCCCTGGTGGTGCACCGGACTTCTTCGACGACAAGATCATCTCTACTCTTGGCAAAGACCGACGTGCATCCACCACCAGGAACAACTGCCCCCGCCGGAGCTGTCTCTCCACAAACAAGGTACCGTGTCCGCCTGGCTTCCCTTTCTGCCGGATCGAGTGAGGTGTCTTAATCCTCGCCTCTCCATAGGGTCGCCTACTAACTTTCTCTAGCGTATTGTTCTGAACTGGTTCACTCTTCCAATAACAATTTGCTACACAGACTCGAATGCATTTCCACAAAGAGACTTTTTGGGACATATCGCCTTGCCTCTCTCCGAGTGGGCCTGGCCTCTGAACTTTATGATCTATTGTGGTTCTTGTCTTCTTGCCTTGCATTTTTCCCGTGAAGTATTGAACTGAGTTGATTTCGTAACCTACTTATTTTTCTCTCCCGTCCTAACAAATACTAGAGTGCCATCTAGGTGGCAGCATACACCTCTGTCTGCAAATAAGTGATGCTGGTAAAACCTAGACTTGTCGAGCTATTGTTAGGGGGATTGATCTTTTGCTTCGTAGAGTAATTGTCCTTGAATTGTTTGCCGTGATAGTGCCAGAGGTTTTCTATAGATGTTCTGTTATAAATAAATACCTTTATATCTTTACACTGAAGCCTTGTTGCGTGTTTGCTTGTTTTACTGTGAAGAATTGCCCTATGTTGTATACTCCACATACTGCCTAACTCTTCTTGAGGGAAGTCTGACTGCTCAGCCACAGCTACCAAGTGAATCTGTGTGGTACAGACTGCTACCAAGTGGGTTTACTGCCAAACACCAGTGGTCCCAGAGGGAACTGCACAGGTTTCCGCCTAACAGGGGCATGCTAGGGCGCTAGAGTGTTGTGGAGGTTAAATGAATAGCGTGGTTTTGAGGGTTTTGCGAAATGCGAGTAATGAAGGTTCTGCTCTGAGTGCATTGGGGAGGGCATTCCAGAGTTTAGGAGCAATATAGGGGAAACCAATGCCACCAGTGATGGCTCTTTTTATGAGAAGTACACAGAGTTGGTTAGCATAGTGGCTCCTAGTGGGGCGGGCAGAGATGTTTTTAGATATGGTTTCTGATAGGTAACATGGGGCTGAGAGATTGATGTATTTATGCCTAAGGGTGAGAATTTTGAAATTGATCCTTTCCTTGACTGGAAGCCAATGGGCTTCACATCTGGCCTGGGATATTTGGTCCATTTTTGGAATGTGAAGGGCTGCGTGGAGCGCATTGTTTTGTATTATTTGGAGACTACTGATGTTTTTAGTAGAGGTGCCTGCCAGACGGGCCTTGCAATAGTCGAGTATGGCTCCTATTGTGGCTCTGGCTATGGATAGGCAGTTTTGAGTGGTTATAAAGGGTTTTATGGCCATTATAAGTTTTGTGGTGTGAGCAGAGGCAGAAGAGATGGTGCTGACCTGTCTTGTCATCGAGAGTGTGGAGTCTAAGTAGACCCCAAGGGTATTTACAGCTGTAGAGACTGATATGTTAGTGTGGTTGATGGTGAAGTGAGTGTATTAGTGTTGAGTTTGGAAAGAATTTCCTTGGGGCCCAGGATGATGATCTCTGTTTTATCCCTGTTTAGGCACAGACTGTTAATTGCCATACAAGTTTTGATGGTGGCATATATCTGTTACATTTTTGTAGCACAACTGGGATATAAGGCACTACTATGTCATTTAAAAACACTTCTAGGAGGAAGGCTTTTTCTGTTATAAAACCTGACACAGTGCCTACAAACACATAGTGCCTCACTTGTGTCAAATCGTGTTTCTACCAACAAATACAGGTAAAGGTCTTTCCAAACATCTTCTACACACTAGTTGAATTTGAGATTTATAGAAAGTGTGACAACAAGACACACAACCAATGTTAGGTCTTTCGCTAGACGACAACTCAAACATTGCACTACTTTTTTTATACTGTTGAAAAATGAGATCCTTTAAAAGCATAGATCATCATTTCCACTTCCTGTAAGTTTTTCATCTATGTACACATAGGGGGTCATTATGACCCTGGCAGTAGTGGGTTAACGGGGCCGGTAAAGCTACTGGCCCCGTTAACTCCCTACCGCCTCATTACGAGGTCTCCTCGCTGGACCCGCTAAGGAAGCCTGGTTTTACCAGGCGTCTTTAGCGGGTCCCGCGAGCAGTCCAGCATGCTAACAACAGGCCTGTCATTAATGGGCTCATTTTTAGCATGATCCCCATTCCCATTGAGCACTATGGGGGCTCGAATGGGGATGGGGATGGGTTCCTGGAATGGGGAAATACAAGCCCTCCAAGGTCAGAATGGCACGGTATTTCCCCATTCCAGGAACCCAGATCCCGTACCCGGAATAGGGGTAGCTATGCCACAAATAGCGGCATGGCTACCTTCAGGGTCATAATGACCCCCATAATCTTTTAATTGCATTGTATTTATCATTTGAAGTGTAGAAAGTACATTTTCTACAGTTCCAGCCACAAGTGTTTGATTTAAAATGCAAAGTACATAAATGGTATTTTGCACTGATACCATTTAAAAAGAAGTTATCTCAATTTAGAAGATGTGCAGCCATCATTCGTAGATGTTGAAACTGACTCTTACATCTGCATTTATCAAGACAAGCTAGGGAGTGACCCAGAAGTCCTGTTTTCTCACATACTTCAAAGTCATCTATTCTCTGCATAATCTTGATCTGTCTTTGAATATAATAATTTTTGTACAAAACTTGCAATGGTCTTTTTGAGACTTTACAAGAAATCTTAACAATATCGCACAAATAATTACAAGTCCATACCTTACTTTGTTTTCTAGGTTTTATTGCAGACCATCCTAAACGTTCTACTTCTGTACTAACTGTCTTTAGGATTTCTTCTTTTTCAGAAATCACACCATTGTGCACTTCATGGCAACATCCACTCTCATCAATAGCAAGGATTGCATTCCTTTGTTGAATGTAACTCACTTTGTAAAAACATCTTTCTGTGTCAGAAGTGTGTTTCCACCCTCCACCAAACACTTCACAAAAGTTGTCCTGTGTAAGTACATCAATTATTTGTATCTTTCTGTAGACCTTAATTAACTTGTTAAGTTTGTTCAATACAAAAATTAACCATTTTCTTTTCATATGAAAAGCTTTTCTAATTATTTGTTTTACTTTCTTCTTTTCCCAAAAACTTTTCACAACATATCTAGATTTTGGATTTCACACTTCTCCATAGACTTGTAAAGACTCGAGAGTGGAAAACCTTTCTATATACATATACATACATACATAGGAAATTTTCTTTATTTTCTTGAAAAAAACGTTTTTTTCGTTTTAGTTACTACTAACGGTATTGATATCTTTTTTGTTTGATTACTTTCACTTAAAATAAGCCGGGTTCCTTGGATTTGTTCATTTGGCATATCTCCTATCTGAATTTGGACATTTGAAAAACTATTATCACTAACAGGCATGGATGTTTTGTCATTAACATCAATTTGTACAGAATTCGAAACATGACTTTTAAAAATTGTCTATTTAAAAACAAAACTTTGATGATCCTTCCTCCTGGCATGTTCCTCACACCTCTTGGCAGGCATAATTCAGCAATGCTGTAAAGAAACAAATATAATGACTACATACATACCTAGTCTTCTAAAATAAAAAATAAAAGCCTAAAACAAAGATTAACTTACAATAAATACCTATCAGTACACAGAATACAAATATCATGTGTGTGTTTAAATAAACACAATGGAAATACAGTGTGTACATGGTTGTAAAGAATGTGGGGTTTTACTAGGTGGGAATAAAATAATGTGTTAGGGTAGTTGAGTGAGGGAAAAGAAGGTGGTGATAGAATGTGTGTGTGCAAGTAGAAAAGGGGGTGATATCTTGAGTGGGATTCAACAGTGTAAGAGTAGGGTGCTAGAAATAAGGTAACTGCTGTTAAAATGTGGACTCAGGATAACAACAGTTGAAGTTGAGTGGATGGGTGGGTATACAGAACTATAGAGTGTGTTCCGAGGGTGCGCACATACGATCACAGAGGTTGCAGTTTCAGTAACTGGACACAAGAAAAGAAAATCTTGGACAGACACCGCTTACAACACTATGTATGTTCTATGTGAGTGAAAAATTCACTGCAAAGGCATCTGCTATGTTAAAACTGTGGGACTACAGCAGGCATTGTAAAGGCCCATACTTCGACTATTAAATGTACAGTGCAATTCCACTGCTTATCTTACTGTGCTACTCAGAATATCCCTGTTCTGTGTCTGATAAACGATCTTGCTATATTACCACACAAAACTAACAGAATTCCTACATAAAAAGTTAAACACTGCTCAGAGCCTTGCTGCAGCTCTTCTATTTCAGGGAAGCATACAATGGTCATTTAATATATTCTATATGATAAATGCTTCCATTTAAATACCTCATGCCTACAAAGTATGTCTTGACCTAAGGTTACCTTTACACCAGTGTACCCCACAATGCTGTTTCCAATATGAACAATATCCTAAAGCACAGTGCATATTCTACATAAGGACAGAATGCACGGCCAAGTCCATACTGCATCTGTTATATTTGGACTGAGATTGCACTGCTGAGTCTTATAGTGTGAATGTTTTTTCTTGGGACAATTCACACTTGAAAAACCATTCTGTGACTCTTTTACATAAAGGAAGATTCTATTACTGAGGTCATTCCTATGGTCTTTATATGGACAGCTTTAACTGATTGGGCCAATGCTTCCACTGCTGTGGCTCATGCTTACAGAAACTGAGTAGAGGGAATATTCCATTACACCAATACAGTCTACAAGGCTCTTTTCCAATTGACAAGATACCTTAATGCTAATAGCAATAGTGACTACTTCTGTGACAGAGGACCTTACAATACTGTACGCCATACTGTTATATTAGTAATGAAAACATTCATTTCTACTGCCTGTGTACATGTGCACTATTTATACAAACTTGCTCTACTGAATCCAATTCAGTACCTAATATATTTGAGTAAATAGTGTCCTAAGGAATCCTATTGTGCCCTACTCTATTAAGTAGGTTTTGTGTTTGAGCATGTGAAAAACTGAGGAACGTAATTCTTCTACATATGCAAAGCTTTCAAGCTTTCATTACTGTGGCACATGCTTATCTTGTTGTAGGGTTAATGAAACTTAGAATAGGGCTACTCACAATGCTGCTATTCAGTGCATGATAAAGAATCTTGGTCTGCTACCACATTCACAAGCTAACTACTTAAAAGGTATTTCACCATTCTTCACGTGTTAACAGAAGGACAGCTTTAACACTGGTGAGGGCCATTCTGCAACTATTCTAGTTGACAAAAGCTTACACTGGTGATTACATCTATTCTATATGATGAATGCTTCGATTTCTATAGCTTATACTGAAAGCAAGAGGTTTGCTTTCACCACTGTACCACACAAAGCTCTTTTCTATTTTAGGGAATATCTTAAAGCACTGTGTCTATTCTACATGACAAGAGCAAGCAAAATCAAGCCCATACTGCAACCAGTAAATGTGGACTGAGATTACACTGGTGGAGGCTCATAGTGTACCTATTTTCCTTGAGACAAGTCACACTTGGATAACCAGTCTGTGTCTCTTTTATATAAAGAGAGATTCCACTACTGAAGCCATTCTCATGCTTTGTATATGTGTACGTTTAACTGCTAGGGCCAATGTTACATACATTATATGTGAGGGAAGTGTGTACAGTGGAGGTGCCTACTGCAACAATTCCAGAAAAATAATGCTTCCCCTTGTGTGGCTCATGCTTAGAGAAACTTAGTAGAGATATGGTTACATTACACCAACACAGGCTACAAGAATATTTTCTTAATTCACTGATTATTTTAATTCTAAGGGCAACAGTGGCTTCTTCTATGAGAGGGGACTTTACAATACTGTACTCCATAAAGTCATATTAGTGATGGGAACATTCATTACTACTTATTTATTTACACATGTGCTCTACTGAGTCCAATATATTAGGGTAAATATTGTTCTAATGAAGCCTATTGTAGCCTATGCTGTTAAAGAAGCTCATCTTGACCTCATGCCTTTGTCTATGAAAAACTGAGAAGAATCGTTTTACTACATATGCAAATCTTACACCACTGTGGTATATGCTTTGTCTGGTTGCATGGTTAATGAAAATTAAAATATTGCTACCCACAATGTCCCTATCCAGTGTATGATAAACAACCTTGCTCTGCTAACCACCAAACTCACAGGATACCAACATAAAAAGTATTTAACCCCTTCTTCATGTTTTACCAGAAGGGCACTTTTAACACTGGTGAGGGCCATGCTGTAAATATTCTATTTGAAAAAAGCTTACACCGGTGATTAAATCCAGTCTATATGATGAATGCTTTGATTTCTATAGCTTGTACTGAAAAAGCCTATATTAAGGGAAGGTTTCCTTTCACCACTATAATTCAAAACGCTATTTTATAGTTTAGGGAATATCTTAAAGCACAGTGCATATTCTACATGACAAGACAAGGCAAAATAAAGCCCATACTGCAACTGTTAAACCCACAGTTTGTCTGTTTGACTTTGACAATTCACACTTGGAAATTCATTCTGTGACTCTTTTACATAAAAAAGAGAATCCACTACTGCACCATTCTCATGCTCTTTATTTATGTGTGCATATTAAACTCCTGTAGGCAATGTTACATACAGTGTATGTTAGGGAAGTGTGCACGGCAAAGGCACATACTGCAACCATTCTACCTAGAGCAGCCCACACAATTGTTTCTGACTTAAGGGACTGTCTTGAAGCAGTACTCTCTACCAAAGAAAAATGTTGATCCTACAACGTATATTATTTATTTGTACAATTAACTGCTTGCTTTACCAAAACAACGACATAGGAAAACAGAATGCACTTTAAATACTCTTAAACATAACCATACAGGGACATACACTGCAGGATAAAGACTCTTTTCAAAACACACATATTTTAAAATGACCAAACAAAACTCTTTACAAAACACTAAACTCGTTATAAAACTATTTTTGGTGGGGTGACAAACCCTTGTTTGGTATGGGTGCTGGCTGGATTTGAGGATCCACTGTTGTAAATTCTTGCTGATTATAACAAACTATTAATATTCCAGTCTTTGAATTATACGCATGGTGTTTTATTGGTGTTCAGATACAGCATAGCCAATGGCATGTTGTGCCAGAATTAGTGAAACAAAAAGCCGATGCGCGTTTCAACCAAAGTCTTTCTCAAGGCTGTGATTAGTGAAAAGGAGTGGTGTGGTATATGTGAGGGAAGGAATCCGGCGCAGTGACATCGCTTAAATTTCACAAGGTATTTTTGTTAACATATTCAAAATTGATCCATCATACATTCACACAGGTTTACATGAGGGTAAGTTATTTGCATAGAACGTGGAACCAATAATACATAAGGGTCTTTTCACTAATCATAGCCTTGAGAAAGACTTTGTTTCACTAATTACGGTGCAGGCCAAAACCAGCAAATGGTTCATCTTAAGTAACAATATAAAGTGCCTCAGTCTAACTGCAGGACACAAGTTTAGCTGAACTGCGGCTCTTTATCTGAGTATAACACATACTTAGTAAATTGATAGATCTTAAGGTTCTCAAGATGTGCATAGTTTCATATCCAATCATGCAGATCTGTGTTTTTGGAGAGTGCAGTTCTAGTTTTTTGAGTAAACCCCGCTGCACAAATATTCCACCCAATTTCTTTCAAGAATATGCCAGCCTTGCCTTTTAGGTGAAACTTTCCCGATTTTTTAGAAGATTCAACCCTCAAGATGTCAATGAGCGGGTTGCCTGATTTACTCAGCATCAATAGACATAGTTTGGCCCTTTTCTTAAGCACTTGAGATAAACCTACTTCTTTAAACTGAAATCCATGGTCTTTCCTAATGAACAACTTACAACAATTCTGACAACACATTTTTTAGATATACAGCAGTACCACTTTATTTTGAACAAATACAGAAAGATAAATAAATAACTTCCCAAAGCCCATTATCAGCCAATTATCAAATATAACCTTCAGCAAAACAATGAGAAACACCTTTAATTGACAACAATTTTCTATCACAAAATGACAACAATTTTCTATCACAAATAACCGCAGCATAACATGGACTGCTGCTTGATCACTCTCTTTAAAACACTTAAGTAAACCAGAAAAACCTTGCTTTCAAAATAATCATTATAACATTTACTAACTCACCAACATACTTACTTAATACATCTTATATAAAACACAGTTCAAATAACGCAGCAAATATATAAAAATACACTATCACTTCAACTATTGCACTGATATTCACAACTGCCACAGAGTCAACATCTCCAAAGTGTGAGTTCTGCAATCAGAATGATAAAAGTTTGCAAAATGGTGGCTATCATACTTTTCAAAAATCAATAGCACAGAAACAGGACGATAGAAAGCAAACTACTAAAATGGGCAACACATTTTTACTGCAACCTATCACAGCCAAGTACTCACTTCCAACATTAAAACCAACCATTTGCAAACACCAAAATACATATCATGCATGCCCCCACTCCTATTATTACTAAATGTTTAAACTAAGAACATTTTTCCTATAAACTGAGAAGGAGAACAGATATCATGACTGTTTGTAAAACTGTGTGGCTGATTGGAGATAGTTGGGTCTTTTGGTTACTAACTTTTTGTGTAAAAGTAACTGCTAACACGGACATAGGTTTGACTGAGTTTAGAATTAAATGGTTTGGATTGCGTGGAATGCAGTGGTCCCACGTGCTTCCTAAGTTGTTATGTCTGGGAAAAACAGGGCAGCCAGACGTCATACTGATTCATTGTGGAGGCAATGATTTGGGTAATATACGAGGTATGTCCTTTGCTTTTATGATGAAACAGGACTTGCAAAAACAAATGGGACTTTTTCCTCAATCATGTTTATCTTTTCCAATCTGACTCAGAGGCAAAAATGGAAGTGAACCTGATTTATTTCTAAAATTGAAAAATCACAGAGAAATGCTAATAAGGTAGTTTCAGCTTTCATGAGAGAGCAAAAACAATGATGGATATCAAACATCAACATGGTTGGTGTTGCCCTTATCTTCCCTGAGTGGATTCCTGCCACTGTCACTCCCACTCAGACCTACTCCTCTTTTGAATGTCTTGTCTGCCGACTCTCTCTCTCTCCTAGCCATTCCCTTACCGTGGCTACTATCTATCGGCCACCTGGTCAAATTTCCTCCTTCCTCTCTGAGTGGGCTGACCTCTCCTCCTCACTCCTGTCCTCAACCACTCAACTCCTCCTTCTTGGCGACTTCAACATCCACCTTGATGCCTCCAGTCCCCCCACTTGTCTCTTTCGTGACCTCTGCGACTCTCTCTCACTCTCTATTCTCCCGTCTGGGCCTACTCACTCTGCTGGGCACATTCTTGATGCTCTGATCTCTTCTGACCTTCCCCTCTCTGTCCCTCTCTCCACTCCTCTCTCCTGGAGCGATGACTTTCTCCTATCCTCCCACCTCACCCTCCCTACCCCTCAGGCAAAGCCACCCTCTTCACTGCCACCCACCTTCTCGGTCATCCGACCCATGAAGCGTGTGTCAGTTGAGGCTTTTGCTGCTACCTTCTCTCCCCCCCTGCCCCTTCGGCTGACTCCCACCCTGACGCAGCCCTCTCCATGCTCCACTCTGCTATATCTGCTACTCTTGATATCCTTGCCCCCGTCATGAGAATCCGCCTGAAGCCCAAAGCCAAATGTAACTCCTGGTATGACTCGGATCTCGTCACCCTAAAACGCAAGTGCAGGGTTGCTGAGAGGAAATGGCGTGCTTCATGTTCATCCTCTGACAAACTGGCCTGCCGCCTGCTTCAAAGGCAGTACCGGCTCTCCGTTCTCACCAAGAAGAGAGCCCTTATCCAAGCCCGCATCTCTGCGGCATCAAACAACTCCGCCGAACTCTTTAAAATCTGCAAGGAGCTGGCCAACCCTGTTGCAGTCTCTACCTCTCCTGTCCCCTCCCAGGCCCTCTGCACTGCACTGGCCTCTCACTTCATCTCTAAAACTCAGTACATCCTGTCCTCGCTCTCCTCCTCTCACCTCCCTCCCCCCCTACCCGGCTCTTCCTCTGGCCCTTCTGCGGTCAACCCTCCTCCCTCTTTCTCTGCCTTTCCACCCTTCTCTGCTGACGAGGTTTCCAGACAAGTCCGATCAATGAAAGTCTCGTCTAAACAGGTTCACCCCTGTTCCTCCAAAACTATCAAGGACCACATCGACTCCCTGGCTCCTGCCCTGGCTGACTTTTGCAACCACTCCTTCGCCTCTGGAGTCTTCCCTTCCCCCCTCAAGCACTCCCTTGTGCACCCTCTTCTCAAGAAACCCTCTTCTGTCCCCTCCTGCCCGGCTAACTATAGCCCTATCTCCATCACTCCCTTCCTGGGCAAGCTCCTGGAGAAACTGGCCATCTCCCAGCTTAACCTCCATGCTGAATCTGTTGGTAGTCTTCATGACCATCAATCTGGCTTCAGAGCTGCCAGAAGCACGGAAACTGCTCTTCTGAACATCCGTGAAGACCTGCTCCTGAACCTCGATTCCAACACTCCGTGTGTTCTCATTCTGCTCGATCTCTCCTCTGCCTTTGACACTGTCAACCATGCCATCCTGCTCAACCGTCTCTGGGAAAACCTGGGTATCACTGGTCAGGCTCTGGCGTGGCTGACCTCTTTCCTTTCAAATCGACCCTCCCAGGTCCAACTGGGGTCCTTCCTCTCCGACATCTTTTTCTCCACCTGTGGTGTCCCCCAGGGATCTAATCTCTCTCCCTGGCTGTTCAACCAGTATCTGGCTCTCCTTGCCCACCGCATCGCCGCTCTCTGCCCTAATTTCCAGTGCTATGCGGACGATACCCAGCTCATTTTCAGGCTACCCTCAGCCTCCCCCTCTCCTTCCCTCATCTCTGACTGTCTGTCTGCTATCCAAGAATGGTGTGCCGCCAATGACCTCTGCCTTAATGCCAGTAAGACTGAGATTCTACTCATCGGTACTCCCACTCCCTCCTTCCCTGCAGCTCTCTGGCCTGCCTCCCTTGGCCCCCTCCCTGCTCCTACCTGCAAGGCAAAAAACCTTGGGGTCATCTTCGACTCCACACTCTCCTTCTCTCCTCATATTTCTGACGTCGCCAAGAGGTCACACTACCAGCTGCACCTCCTCAGAGGTATTCTTCCCTTCCTCTCCTTCCCCCAGAAGCTCACTGTCTCCCGAGCCCTGGTTCTCTCGAAGCTGGATTACTGTAACAGCCTCTATCTTAATCTGCCTGCCTCCACTCTCCGCCCTCTGCAACTCATCCAGAACAGAACTGCGAGACTTGTCCTTGGCCTCAAGCCCAGGGACCGTATCTCTCCAGGACTGAAATCTCTACACTGGCTCCCAGTGGCTGCGAGGATAAAGTTCAAAACCCTCTGCATTGTCCACAAGGCCTTCTGGGGCCTGGGTCCTAAATACCTTCAACTCTCTCTTCCCAAATATCTTCCTCCCCGAGCCCTTCGCTCATCCGCCTCCAACTCCCTCATGGTCAGCCGCTTCTCGAAGCAACGAGCTGGGGGTAGATCTCTCTCCGCGGCAGGGGCCTCCCTCTGGAACAGCCTTCCTGCCTCCCTGAAACTTGAGGAGAACCACCTCCGGTTCCGGAAGCACCTCAAAACCTTCCTCTTTGCTTCTGCTTTCTCTCTCCCTCTCCCCTGCTGAACAGCTAATTAAATTCTTCACTAAACTGCACTGATCCTGCAACTTGACCACTCTAAACTGCCTTCGGTTCTGGTCCCAGTCACTGATCCCCTGGAACCCCTCTGCACTACGGGACTGTCTCTGTATCCCTACAGCCCCCCCCCCCTTCCCCAGCACTTGCTCTGCACTTACCTTGCACTTGCCACTAGCTGGCCCTTTTTTATTTATTACTTACGCCACTTACCTTTACTGCACTTCCCCCCCTCCCCTTCCCCTTGCACTTTTCCCCCCTCCCCCACCCCTGCACTTGCGCGATCTGAATGACACCTGGCCTAGTAGGATCGTTTGTTTTGTCTCCCCTTGTTCCTCCCCTCCCTGCCTCGTCGCGCCTTGAAACACCTGTGTATAGGCGCGTTACAAATACCATATCATATCATATCATATCATAACATACAGTTCTAAATGACTAATTTGAAGGAAATGTGGTGTTCCTTGATACCATCCAAGCAGTTCTCCATATGTGCTAAAATATTACATTCAGTGTACCCCAAAAAGCACTTAACTGCTGAGATTTAATCAAGTATATGCAACAAGGACAAGCATACTCATCCATAGTACTTAAGGGGTTAAGGACTACATATTACACATATATTCAGACATTTAATAAAATAAAAATATATTGGAAAGGTTTTAAAGTTACATTACACATGGCTTGAGGTGAGGACATCGATTCACAAAGACATATAAAATGATGTAGTGTAACATCCATAAATGTATATGATTACCACACAGAAATATCTACATATATACCCAAGGCTAATACACAGCATGTATACCCTTGGCTAGAAAAACCTGCCAAAACGTACTTTGTCTAATTGGAGTACTGATAGCCACAGGTATGAATGCCCGCTTGTAGCCGCAGGTACAGGTATATTTTTTTACATACTCAAAAAGACATATTAACACGGTTTGAACGTTCAAATGACACAAAGGCACAGTCAAGGGCATGGAAACAGAAAGACATGTTAAATTATGTACTGTAAAATCCACTAAATAATATGATCAGTGCACAGACATTTGCATTAGAATAGCCGTGGCTCTGGTGGCAGTTATAACCGTGGCTTACAGGCCTGTCAAAATAGATAAGTTACCGTTGGTTTGCTGACACTCGTATCTATACAAGTCTCTGACAGGGCACGCTGTTTCATTTGCTGTTCCATAGCCGCTGCTATACAAAAAAAAAAGAAAAAAGGGCTTCAAAAAACATTTTCATGTTCTATAATATTGCAAATCTTTTATGGGTGGCACTTAATAAAGCCTTTGTGGCAATATATAACCCACTAATATATTTTCATTCAAATACCCCTCTTCTCTATTACAATTCCTTAGAGGACTGACTAATTTTCTTTTCCCAAACTGAAAACCTTGTGTGCACCCATTCGCAAATATGTACCACAACTTGAACACATACCTCTCAATTGAAATATTTCTTTGAAAATAATATAATTTTTTTTTTTTTTGCCACCTTGAGACCATGTACCGGAGTAATCTTGTAGTTAAAGATTACACAGCTGCCATGCAGATATTTACTCGAATTATTCCAAGCCATGGGCAGTATGAACAGCGGCACACTCATGCCCATGATTTGGAAATACGTTGTCGTAAATCTGATCTAAGACGAGAAATCCGACATTTGCGGCACTCACAAAAAATAAATATGGCTGCAGAAATAAGAACAGCCAAACGAAAGTATAAAAAATGGCTCCAAGTCAAAAGAGCCAAGTTGTACGAACTGGAGGGGAAAACAATGCTCAAACAATTAGTTACAAAATCTACAGCCGGCATCTGGGCCCTACTCAATCCTACATCTGACATTTCCCTACATACAGCCCAAATAAACTCAATCTCATCCGAGACATGGCAGTCGTACTTTCAGAAACTGTACCTTTCTCCCTTTCCTGACATCCAACTAAATCTCTGTTTGTCAGTGGCAACAAAAGAACTCACCTTTGATATTGACGACATCAAATCATGCATCTTGAAATTGAGCTCGTCTCGGGCAGTAGGCCCAGATGGGCTGCATAACACTATGTTAAAAAAGCACATTGACGAATGGGCAGGTATCCTTCATCGTATTTTCAATCATGTGTCGAATTCTGGTGTCATTCCTGAAACCTGGAAAAAATCTATTATTCTCCCAATTTACAAAAAGGGTAATCATGAGAATCCTAAATCATATAGGCCAATTGCGTTACTAGATTGTCCTGGCAAATTATTTGCCAGATTACTCCTGAAACAATTTACCATATGGCTAAACAATAGCAATTTACGAGATCCATTCCAAACGGGGTTTCTGCAAGGGATAGGCACTGGCATAAACATCATCACTTTATCAAGTCTTATCCAACGAGCCTACCAAAGAAAACAGCCTCTGTACCTTGCCTTTATCGACTTTCAAATGGCATTTGATGCGGTGCCTAGAGAGCTCTTGTACAAAAAATTGTTTGATGCTAACTGTCCATGGCACATTCTGAAATGGATAATCCAACTATACACCAACACCACAATTCAAGTGAAACTCACCAATGATGGCCTCTTAACACCACCAATTGTCACAGCTAGAGGCCTGAAGCAGGGCTGTTTACTAGCTTCAGCCCTGTTTAATTTCTTTGTCTCCGACATTCACCAAAATTTCAACAAAGTAATATCTGATTCTCCTAGACTCATGGGAGTTCAGATTCAATGGCTACTCTATGCTGATTATATGGTCCTAATGTCACATACCCCCAAAGGCTTACGTCAACTACTAGGTTCCCTTGACATCTATACAAAAGCAAATGGCATAACAATTAACATTGCTAAGACAAATGTCATCCAATTTGGCACTAAGAGGCAAAGCATATCTCAGCTATATTGGCCCCTTCAAAAAAGTAAGATCACTGTTACTAATGACTATGTGTATTTAGGTATGGTCATTTCCAATCTGTGTGCCCCTGATCAGTATAACAAAAAAGGGCTTCATAAACTGCAAATGTGCATCTCACAAGCCAAAGTCATTAAGGCGAGATACTGCAAATTCTCTCTTTTACCGATCCTCACGTACTTTAAACAAAAAGTGGTTCCAGTCATTTTATATGGCGCCGAGACCCGTTGCATTATGACATACACTTACTGGGCCATCAGGGAGGGCCGGTTTTGGAGACAAATTTTACAGTTACCAACCTCACAACCATTGCCACTTGTGAGATATGAGTTGGGGTTAATCTCACTATATGCAATCTATAAATGGAATTTATGTGCCTTATACCGCAAATGCCTCTTAAATCAAGCCACAACAGGGATTACCAATATCATATCCATCTACCTACTAAGATCTATGGACACCTTTCCGAAAGCATGGCGGCAAAAAATCCAATCTATTCTAGAAAAAGCACAGATAGATCCAGCCCTATTACTAGAGAATCCAGACAAAGCGAAATTAAAAATCTGGGAGGCCGACTGGATTCACACACGTCTAGCCTGTACTAATTATAAAAACTTTGAGGTTTTTCCATTTGAACTTAAATGTTATAATACAGTGGCTGACTACCTGGTGAGGTCCCCTAACTCAAGTCACCGTAATGGTTTCTTGAGATTTAGGCTAAATTTATGGTTGACCAACGAAGTGTTGAATCGCAGGGACAATGTCAACGGCAACTTGCCCTGCCGATTTTGTGAACAACACCCAGAAACGCTTCAGCATCTATGCACTGAATGTGATAGACTAGTATCAACTCGCTGTACTCATTTTAAACCCCTATTTTTGGCCCAAGAGATCTTGACCCCAAAACACTTATAGGTCCTATTACTCCACACCAACAGAAAGGCCGTCAGATATGCTGTGGTAAATTACCTGTATCAGCTCAAAATACCAATGTATGCAAAGCCAAAAGTTCATGGCAATGTTTAAGCACATTGTATAATATTCCTGATCTCTTTTTTTATTTTTTTCTATATATATACTGTATTTATGTAAATTGTTGTGAATTTGTATATACATGATGTATCACTTGCTCTTAAAGTTGAAAGGTCTCGATTGATCGCGACCAAATCAACTATTAATAAAAAAAAAATAAATAAAAAAAAAAAAATAATATAATATTTGAAAACACATCACATATGTCCTCAACAGCATGATTAGTCCCATTCTCAAAATTCTCCATTCCTACACAATTCTTTGAGCAATGAGAGTCCTCCCCTTCTCAAATTGGCTCAATTTCTGATATATCCAACAAAATCAATACCTATAGCTCCTTTAACAGGACAATCTGGTAAAAACACACCTCCCTCTCAGGCAATACCAAACATTAAGTTGAAGAAGACTCAATCTAGGTAAGCGTGCTTCAACATTTTTTAGTACAGCAGTACAAAGCCCTCCTGCAACAGTCTTGTGTAACTGACAACCCTTCAGGAGGTGGGTTGCATTATCTCCTGCTTAGAACCCACATCTGCCTGCTAAGATGGCATATCATAGGTGATAGTGAAAACATTTCACGTGGTCTTGTGACAAAATACACATATGATGCAATGACATTCTAAGTTGCCTGGCAGCTTAGTAAACACTTGCAGCAACCCAATAGATGCAGATCATTTAAATGAATATATACATGAATATATACAAAAGCAACTATGTACACATTTACATATTTATATATCAAGACACACCAAACACAAACTTACTATATAGAAAAACTCTTAAGGTTATGAAGCAATACAATCTTGAGTTTAATTGGTAATTATAAACCTCACTCACAAAAAGTACATTGGAACTCATTACGAGTCTGGCGGTAGCCCTACCGGTGCTACTGGTGGGCTGCCGCCGGACCCTTAAAAAATTACTGGCGCCTGACTTCCCGGTGCCTCCAGGCTATTTCAAGTCCAGTGGCTGAGAAGTCAGGCACCGGTAATTTTGTTAATCCCCATTACCATACAATAGACTCTATGGGAGTCTGGACACGGAAGCACCGGCACCATTGTTCATGGCGCCTGTGCTTCCATGACAGCCTTGCCTACCGTGACCGCTCTGCCCAGCAGGGTCAGACCTGTCAGGCACAGTGGCTCTGTAGATGGCTGGTCCGGAAACAAGGGTGCCAGTGAGTTTACCGGCACCCTTATTTCCGGAACGGCAATCTCGGCATGAGGCCCATTGTCTTATAGGTTCAATACCTGAAGAGCACCTGCGATACTTGACATCCTACTGGCAGCTGCCCACCTTAGAATCAATAAAAACCCAATAAGAAAGTAAATACAGAGAATCCAACCTTCTCTACATCTTCTTCTATTGTTCATTCTAACATTAAAGATGGTATAGTTATAATTCTCCAATAATGCCAGGCCGGCTTCATTGAAAATGTTCTGTATCTACACAGAATAATACATGCTTGGGAGATGGCTGTTGTTAGTTTCACTTCCACGCGCTCCAAATGGCCCTGTGCCTTCCCTTTCTCTTCAAAGAACATTCCTAAATAATTGTAATGTTGAACCACCAAAAATGGGGGAGCTATTGATGTTCCAGACATACGCCAGAGGGCCATTGCGCTTTGGAGAATATTGCACAATTTGCGTCTTTGTTAAGTTGATTTTTAATTCATTTAGCTGTATATATGCTTAAAATACGTCAAGTAATCGCTGGAGTCCCATCTGGGTTTTTGTTACTAGTACGAGATCATCCGCATACATTAGAGATTGTATTTGATGGGAATTACTTTTAGGAGAATCAGATGTTACTTTAGACAAAGGTATGCTGACGTCATGAATGAAGTAGTTGAAAATCGTGGATGCCAGTGAGCATCCTTGCATCAGACCTTGATACGTATGAATTCCCTAAGGCAGTAACCCATCAATGTTGATACGAACCTGAATTGTTGTATTTGAGTGTAGCGAATATATGATGTCGTATAGGAAACGTGGGCAGAGATCTCTCTTTAATTTAGCCATCAATATCAATCGACTAACAGAGTCAAATGCAGAGTTGAGGTCTATAAATGCAAAGAAAACTTGCTGTTTCTGAGCATGGCATTCAGCTTTAATGGAATTGAATGCCAATAAATTGATATTTGTGCCCATTCCCACCACAAAGCCTGTTTGATTTGGGTCTCGTAGATCACATTTTTTTGTCCAATCATTAAATTTGTTCAATACCAATTTGGTGAAGATCTTACCAGGTGCGTCCAACAATGCAATAGGGCGATAATTTGATGGGACGCACCAGTCTCCCTTTTTAAATATGGGGATGATAATTGAAGTTATCCACAATAGTGGAATGAGTCTGTTGATTAATATTTCTTTAAAGATGGAGTACAAGATAAGTGCCCATTTGTGTGGATTCATTTTGAACATATAATTGGACAATCCATCGGGTCCCTCTGCTCTTGAGCTGGTATTCTTTATTATCAGGGCGTGTATATTATCGTATGAGGCCTCAAGCTTCCAAGCTAATTTGGATGTTGGTTCATATTGAAGCCTAGCATAGAGTGAATCGGCATATAATGCAGTGAAATGTGAAATCCACTCATGTTCCTGGACCCCATTTATTTCCGCCTCGCCTTGTTGATGGTAGGTGTGATTGTTCAAGAGATGCCACATTTCGGAAGAATTTTTATTGCACATTGCATGGGTCATAGCTTCACTATCATGTTGGAATAAGAGTGCTCTACGATCTCACAGCCAATTTATATATTTACATTTGGCGGTCGCTGAATCTTGCCAGCGGGTAAGTGAGGTAGATTTTAACAGGAATATTTTAGTTTTCCTAAACTCAACCTTAATGAGTTGGGTTTCATAATAAAAGACATAGGCATGACGGATTCTATTATTATGTGGAATCATAATTTTTTTGGGCAAAATGAATTAATAAATCAGAATACTGTTTTGATTGCATGAAGCCCAAATTGTGATTTATGGCATTCTTGAACATGTCTAGTGTGTTCACATTCCAGATTAATCTCAAGCGTGCAGAGTTTACTGTTAATTGGGGAGGATAATATATCCATTCTAACTGTAGAATAAGCAAACTATGATCGCTATTTAAATGATCTTTGATGGTTAGATTTTTAATGTGCTGAAAGATTTTATGATCTACGTAGATATAATCTATAATGCTAGAGCTCCGTCCCTGATGCCATGTATAATGTGGCATTGAATCACCCAAGACAGCACCATTGTCCATGATGTAATTTCGTTCACTCATAAAGGTGATCCATTTTTGCACGGTGTGATTTTCACATCTCTCCTTCCAACAGTCTAGATTCAAATCTCCGACAATTATTGTGTATGTGATGGTAGTATCTAGCAAAATACTGTGAAAGATGTTAATTAAACCAGCATCGAATAACTCATCAGTCATTGCTGCTACATTGCGATAAATGTTGATCAAGGCAAGGGACGTGTTATGGTGTGAGATTTTAACAAGCTGGGTATGAGCACCCACAGAATTGCAGGGGGTGATCTTGAAGCCTGATTTAATGTGTACCACTACAAGTAGACCAGATGTCGGCCTACCCCCACTCGGGACAGCCTGTATCAGTGCAAGCTCATAGTTGTCCCAAATTGGAGTATTAACTAACCATGTCTCTTGTAGTGCTATGATGTGATACAATTCTGATGTGTCTATAAATGAGGAGTGTAAATGAGCATGGCCTCGAGTGTTCCAGCTTACAATTGTTAGATTAGGCGGGGTTGGTCCAGTTAGTGGTTACTTGTGCAAATTCACCGTTCTTGTCAGTTCGCACCTTTCTCCATTGGAACCCCTGAAGATATTTAATTTTGTTTTGGGGATTTGCACTAATGCTCTCTGAATCCTCAGCTAATAAAAAACCCATTTCAAAAAGTTGCATCTTGCAACACCAGGTGGATTGCCACACCAATCCTGAAGGGATCCATACTCTCACTATTGATGATAAATTATCTGAAATGAATTCAATATGATCGATATCCAAAGTAGAGATATTCTGCAGCTCTTCAATGTCCCCAAAGATGTTCAAACACTCTGCCAATTTAAATCATATACTGATTAGTTACCCTCTCTACATTTTAGAATGAAAATTAAAAATAAAATCTCGATATGGATGGGCATGTCGATATGTGACCAGCAACTCAATCTTACGGGAAAACCATTTAAGTTGTTCCGTCTTATCATGAGACCTTTGTACATTCTGTTTATCGGACCAGGTTCTGTCAATGGGTCTCATGAACATATCTGTTTGCTGGCAAGAGTGTGTCTCTGATATACTGCAAGATGCTTCCACTGGGGCGCATTGCGGCAATAATGGGTTGGAGAGAGCTTTGGCCAAGTTAATTGCAATATATTCATCTACATTCTTTTTTATTTCATTAATTGCAGCTTGTGACATGCCTGACTCCTTTAGGGAATTTGTGTTGGGTAGTGGGGCAAAAGACACCATTCTGCGATCTCAGTAATTCCTGAGGAGTGTGGGCCACAGGTGCAAGCAGGCCAACAGCTCCCAGTGGATTCACGGCAATTGGTGCTTTTTTAGATGTAATGTTTGTGCCAGACTTAACTATCTCCTCCACATGTTCGGATGGCAAGGTATTGTCCTTTAGTTGTTTCAGGGCACTTACCAACTGAGAAAGTGGAGAAAGAGAGTTTGTTGCGCCTTGAATAGGCCCAATAGCACTAACTGGTGGTATGCTCCAATTATCTACTAACCCCTTCTTCACTGGTTCCACATGGTTCGCTGTTATGGCCACATCATTTTTCCGGGACGGGTGTGTGGTGGCAGATTTCCCAAGCGCTTTAAAAAAGGCATTAAGTGTTGTTTTGGGCTGCTTCAGTGCCGGCATGTTCTTGGTTTTTTTAATAAGCGCTAATGATTTTTTTTGGGTGAATTTCACATTTCTGACTTGTGTTCTGACATCATCTTTCTTTTTATTCGATTCAACCGTAATGACTTCGGCAACGCTAGAAAGCGGCTGATTCGGTTGAACATCTAGAATGGATTGTGCCGTTGGCAATGTTTCCAGATCACAAATTATACCTGATATTGGTGGTATTGGGCATGGCAACATGGCCACAGGCAAAGCAGCTACTGGTGTCTGTAAAGCAGGCTCCACCACCTTAGGCACGTCCATACACACAACTGATTCACTATGCACCATAGATTTCAACTGACTGTGGCTCTTGTTATCTTCTTTAACTAAGTTCTGAGAAGATAGCCATTTCATTAGTTCCTCAAATTGGTGTGTTTGATTAGCCAATTTGGAATATAATGACTCAAACAGTTTGCATAGGCTGTACACAGCAGTATGTATGGCTGTGAGAGCTGGATGAATCATACGCAATTGTTGGAGTGTATTGTTAGAGGTGAAAGGATTATTGGGACGAGGGGTGGGGAGAGCGAAATATTGCAACATTGGATTGGGATGCACTACGGAGTGACTGGTCATTGAAGTCACAATGGACTCTTTGGGCACACAAGAGCATGATTTCTGACTAGGCGTTATGTTCACTTTCTCCCAAAAAATTGGAGACTCACGTTTGCTTGCATTAATTGAAATGACAGAATGGTCAGGAAACAGACGCAGGAATTGAATAGGAGAGATAATCGTGTCTAATTTGGACAATACATGTCTATCTTTCAATGATGCTCTCATAGTGACATTTGAAATGGGGTGTGGGTTAGTTCGCCCTAATGGCGTATCATTTGCTATATGGACTTCCCCTATGGTCAGGGGAGAAAGTGTACCCACACTTAAGAAAGAGGCAGGAAGCGGGGATGAGGAAGTCGGAATCACTCTGTTTGAATGGATTTCAAATGGAAATCTGATTTGTAGATTTGCCGCACAAGCAGTTGGCGTGCAGGAGGAAGCAGAATAAAAAGTTTGGTATTTGTGGCTGAACCGGGCTTATCTGTAATTAAAGAGACAGGGCAAAAGAAAGAAGTTGGCATTATTAAAGGTGCGAGCGGCTGCGTATTTGTAGTGAGCTTGTATGTCGAAAAAGCCATCCTTTCGCACAAAGTATATGATCAAGACAGCAAATAGTATCAACAGCAATGTTCACAGCAACGCTAAAACACTGAGACCACAGCGGTCAATTGTTTTCAAACACTCACCAAACTGATTTTTGACACCAGTCCCAATTGTTCCCAATTGTTCCTTCAATATGCCCTTGAAATAACTTCCAGCCAAAAGCAACTGGGCTAAACAAATAGTATTATAGGATCAGACCTAATGATTATTCCCCGGCACCCTTCCGCGCCTACGCGGCTAAGCGGCCAAGCGTACTTACACAAGTACTTGCTACCGAGTGCGCGCACGCGGGTGCTCATGCAAACTCGTATTACTAGAAAGCTGCAATTGGTCAAATGGAAGGGTGGGACCTACACAGATAGAAACACATTTTCCACAGTTCGTTAGTTTCAAGTGTCCAACACGTTGCCAATACGTTGCCAATACGTTTCCTCTTACACTAGTAGGCAATCACTGGCTTACTTACTCTGCAGTCCACAATTCACAATCCAGGAAGGCACTGAAGCGAAAAGCACTTGATCCGATCATGGGCAGGAGCAGGAGCAAAAGCACCCAAGCGGCCAAGCGTACTTACACAAGTACTTGCTACCGAGTGTGTGCGTGCAAACTCCTTTTAGTAGAAAGATGCAATTGGTCAAATGGAAGGGAGGGACCTACACAGATAGAAACACAATTTCCACAGCTAGTTAGTTCCAAGTGTCCAACACGTTGCCAATACGTTGCCATTTGTTTCCACTTACACTAGTAGGCAATCACTGTCTTACTTAGTCCACAGTCCACAATTCACAATTCAGGAAGGCACTGAAGCGAAAAGCACTCGATCCGATCACGGGGAGGAGCAGGAGCAAAAGCACCCAAGCGGCCAAACATACTTACACAAGTACTTGCTACCGAGTGTGCGCGCGTGGGTGCGCGTGCAAACTCGTATTAGTAGAAAGCTGCAATTGGTCAAATGGAAGGGCGGGACTTAGTCAATAGTCCACAATTCACAATCCAGGAAGGCACAGAAGCGAAAAGCACTCGATCCGATCACGAGTAGGAGCAGGAGCAGGAGCAAAAGCACCCAAGCGGCCAAGTGTACTTACACAAGTACTTGCTACCGAGTGCGTGCGGTACACCCCCAATGGTGTTAAAGAACTGCCACACTCATGATTATCTTTGGGTGCTAGAGGTAGGAATTTCCGCTACCTCATCTTCCTGTCCTCTTGATTGGTTTCTGAATGATTGCACTTCTTCCATTGTCTCGGCCTTGTAGCTAGTGGGAGTGGTGGTGGTGGTAGCTCCTGGGGAGGAGAATGGCAATAGCTGATGCCATATTTGAAGATAAATAGCAGATCTGCTGATATTCTTCCAACCATGTGCTGTGTCCTAGATTGCAATTTGATATTCAATAAAAATAGGTGTATGAGCTGTGCAAGGGTACATTATTCAGCTTTAAACTTCCTAGATCAGAAGGAAATGCAGATTCAAATTGTTCGCGAAGCACAGACCTGTTTGTGAAGTGCGGACGGGTTTGCGAACACGTCATCATGCCACATGGTCATGTGGCCCTGTCCGGACAGTCTGCAGTGATGTTAGACATTTCACGAACATCAGTGAAAAAAAAAGAATTGCAAAAAGTGTACAGAGGTTTTATAAATGTTGCAAGGAGGTCGGGAATGCCATGGTTTTAAGTAAAAACTGTATAATGTTCGAAAATGTGGCTATATTGCGGGTAAGTTTTATATTAGTAAGTTACAGAAAATTAGGGTGCACTGGTAAAAATCCAAGAAATAGTTATGGTTAAGTTGCTCAACCCATAGGAAGAGCACTTTTTGGGCAGCTTATAAATTTGCCCCCCCTAGACAAATCCTCATTTAACTTGGCAAATAAAGCATATGGCCCTGTCAGGTGGATGCTGCAAAGTTTGGTTAGGTTTTGTAGACGAAAATGGAAAAAAGACTTTGCTCATGCCTACAGCCCAAACTGCTAGACAGACATTTACCAAATTTGCGGCAGGAGTGGCAGCATGGCCCCAAAAGCCTGCTTTTGTAAATTGGACTAAATCAGTCCAGTAGTTTATTTTTTAAAGGTTAAAACGTAGGTCAAATACAAGTAGTGATAACTGGGTTTGGATGCACCCGCTGATTGGTCAATACATTTTTTGGGGATTTTTGGAAACGCCCGCCATGTTGGATTCACAGATATCGCCAGTGGTCATGCACATCACAGTAAAAATATATATTAAACATTGATGCTTTTTCAACTCTGACATCTGCGAAAAGTGCTGATATCCAGGGCAGTCCTGTGGTGTTCACGAACACCTCGGATGTTCAGGGGCATATATGCCTATTTCTGTATTAGTGGTTTGGTGCCACTCAATGAAACTGCATAACATTTTATAATTTCATTCTAGAACTGACTCTGAATGGTTATGCAAAGTGTGGTGCTGTTTTGGCAAGTGAGACATAAAATTGGAGGGGGATCACAACATATATTAAAGTCTTATAAATGTGGTGCCATTTGACAAATCTAGACAAAAGTTTGCAAAAAGATGTTAGACCGAGATAAGATGTCATAATGTAGGTACAAAAAAAAGTGATACACCTTTGGTGATTGAGGTAAAGTCATTACCCGGACAATCTGGCTATTGGCCATGACGAAATAGCAGTGGGAAAAGTGGGCATGGCCACCAGGGACCAGCTATGTGGTAATGTTTTTCAAAATTAAGATTGGTTTGAATGTGCAAAGACAATTCTGCTTGTCGGTACAGCTTGAAATGCTGGATGGGATTGCAGCACATATGCACAATGAGGGTCAGTAAGAACTTTAAAGCATGGTTTTGCAAATATGTCCAGTATTTAATTTTTTGGAAAGTGTGAAAATGTAAGTACACAAAACAGTGATATAACATCGGTGTCTGGGCAATGTGCCTGGCTTTCAGCAAGGAGAAATGTGTACTGTAATTTCCTGCCGCATGCAGCATGGGCCAAGCGGTAGGTTTGAATGGGAAAACATGTTCTGCTTGAGGTTACAGCCTGTAAAGGTGGACTAGATTACAACAAACTTGTGCGATGAGCATTATCAATGACCTCAAAGCATGATTTTGGAAATATGTCTTGTGTTTTATTTTTCTAAATTGTAAGAATGCAAGATGAAAAACAAGTGATATACATTTGGTGTCTGGGTAGTGGGCCTGGCCCTCGGCAAACACAAATGTGTACTCTGATTTGCTTATTGTGGAATGCGGCATGGCCGAAGACCATGGATTTGGAGACTGGCCATGGCTGCAAGCCATAAGCACTAGCCATTGGTTACATTATTAGGCTATAGTGGACACTGAGCTAGGATGTAGGGTAGGTGCAGTTATGGTTGAGCCTTATGCCGTAGGCAATTGAACAATGATTTGCATCCCCAGCATGCGCTGCTGATAACGACATTCCTAAGTATGTGTACCAAAAAATATGTTTCTTACAGGAGGTTTATAGTTCTTTAACATATATGAAAGGAGGAATTATTAATAACCTATATATATAGTGATGTACCACCATGAACATTTTTCACTTGTAAAAACCTATACAATTGATCAAATTAACATATACGAGAGCGCATAACCTTCAAAATCCTATCCCTTAAACATAGGTGCCTTGCTAACAGTGCCCCCAGCAACCTGTCTAGCCTGAACTCCAAGTCCCAGTCCTCCAGACTAAGCAGAGCTGCATACTCCTCTTGCCTGGACATCCCGCGTTTCAAGTGGTTAAAAGCGGGAGGCAGCAGCTTCCCAGTATTCGTGGTGAAATTCTGGAATGCCATGCCACTAGAATTGAGATCTGACCCCTCCCTCTGGTCATTCTGCAAAGTACTCAAAACATGACAAGGGAACTAGATACTTAGTACTTCTCTACTACCCCGCTACACTCCCCACCATGTGCTCATGTACCTCAAATGCAACCGTTGCTACAATATAGCTTAAGAGAGCCACTGTAAATGATATAAATGTAACCACAAGCAACATATGTAACCCTGTTGAATGACAAATGTAAGAATGCACCTATGATACCAACCGTAAACTCTGTATGTAACCATAAGTAAATTACTAAATGTTCTGTAACCACTACGCTTGTAACTAGCCCCTAGATGCCCCCTGGCTAAGCAAGCTTTACTAATGCCAAAATAAATAAATACTTGAATTGTCTCCCCATAACCCCTAACCTCTTGTTTCCAACATTATACACTCAACCCCTTGTATGGACTGTTCATTACAATGAATGTATTATGTGATGTCACCAGTGATGTCATCAATGACATTTTTGATGTCATCTTTGATGTCTTGAATGTTAATCTTAGCAGTGAACATTGGTGGCATGAGTTATGGTTGCTTAGCTTTTAAGGCCATTTCCCATCCCATCCTCATCACCTCTTACCTCTCTAGGAGTTTATTTCATTAGTTTGACAAGTGCAATGATGTGTTTTTTAATATGCTTCCATTTAAATGTTCGCAGACAATGCCTGCTGTCCGCAAATACAACATGGCGGGCATTTCCCAAAAATATGACACAACTCATGCTTTTCACCATCCAATCAGCATGTGCATCCAATGTCGACGAACCTGACGTCAGGCCCTGGATCAATCAGAGGTCCGTCCGTAGACTGAACAGGGAAAGCAGTCTATGGCCCGAACACAGATATCACTAATTTTGTTTTACCTAGTTTTTGGTCATTTTAACAAAAATAAATACTGGACAAATGTACAACAAATTTACAAAAACATGCTTTTGAGACCAAGTCTCTACTCCTGCTGCAAATTTGGTGAAACTCCGTAGAGCGGTTTGGGCTGTAGGCATGAGCAACTTTTTTTTCACATTGTGTCTATGCGAACATCTACACATTTTAGGAACCCCCCTATAACTTTGCCGCCCTTACCGAAACTTCACCAAACTTAGCAGAATCAATATAACGGGCTCATGTACAATTTTTGGGCAAAGTTCTGTGAGGATTCGTGCAGGGGGGCAAAGTTTTAAGCTGACCAAAAAGTGCTTTTTTAAGGGTTGATCAACTTAACCATAACTACAGAGCCACTACCACATGCCTTGTAATATATAATCAAAAATGAAGCCAGAAATCACACTCCTGAGACTACTGTTTTCTTAAAAATAGACAGAAAATTAAAACAAAAATGCAAATACTAGGTCATGCTTCCCAAAGACTTTTTGTTTAATAAAACTAAGACAAAAAAAGTGTCCCATGTTGGCACATAAAATTGGCGTGCTAACATTTTTTTTACAACTGACGTGTTTGGCCTAATGGCTTCTTTCGAGTTTTGTGTAATTTCAAATCACAGAGTCTCTTTTATGGTTGATTTCAAACATGCAAAGAATACGTTGTTTTTTTTGTCATTGTTATTTCAAATGTGTTCTATCGGGCTGTGTCCATGTCCTTTTCGTAATGGATACTGCCATTTTGAAATAGTGTTTAATGTCATTTTCTTAATTGATTTTTGCTCCATTGTTGTCCATTATGAATATACCTTTCGGAGTTTGTTAAGGCATTCATCTTTATAACTGAAAACGGTTATACACACTGAGTATTTCATAACCTTTTGATTCTCAACGAACAATTTAGGCACTTTGACAGATATATTACAGTCCTTATTGTTTACACATGTAATTTTCTGGATTCTTTCTTAATGTTTGGGTTGTGCAGGATTTAGCATGTTATAAGGTGCATTATGCGTGTTTGAACTAAAGTGACTGTACCTTACCCTGTATTAGTGCACCGGCCTGAGTTCTGCATGGGCTTGCTCATTGTTATTCATGAACCTGATGACCCAGATTGACAGGGCTATTTATCAATTTTCTTGAATAACAATGAGTTGAATGGTGACACTGATGGGCACTGATGCTGGCCGGGTCTGCACACTGATCCACTCAGCCTGCATGGCACTGCTGCAAATGCTCTACTGTAATAACCATCAGGATTGGTTGACAACAACAAGACAGTCACCAGCTAGCAGCACCAACACGGGCAATGTCAGGGAAAAGGACAACATCGTGCAGGAGTTCCTGTCATGAGTGACAACCTGTATGAAAGACAATCTTGCTGCAGTGTTTGATAGGCAAGTTCATCAGTAGTGTTGCTGCCTGCATTTGTCCATCAATTTACCATAGGGAGAAACCATGCTTGCTCTTTTTTCTGTGCATAGATAGTTAACATGTTCCACTTGCCACTGATAGGATCAGAGACACATTTTAAGGATGATGTGCTTTAAAGAATTGATATGATATGTAGAATGATATCTGGAAATCACACAGTGAATCCATCACCCTCAATTATCCGGTGGGTGTTGCAGCTTTAACAATTAATATGTTGACACAGAATGGTGAAACTGTGGGTAATGGCAAAGGTGGGTGGGGAATTGGGAAACCCCAATGTGTAGAAGATGTTCTAGAAACTATTTGGGCCCTGGCACTTATTTTCTTCCAATTAAGCACTGTTTGAATGTGTGGGCGCACATCAGCACCAATACCCAGCTGTCAGTGGGCCTTCCCACAGATCAAAAAAGAAGACGAGAACAAGAGATCATTGATCAAGGAGACAAGAAACATGTTTGGGAACCTCCAAAACCCCAGAAGTCTGAGTGACTGTAAATTAAGCGTATGTCTGGGGAGGAGCCTTGATTGGGATTTGGTGGACCATAAATCACAGTCACCATCTAAAGGTCATAACAGAACTGTACATGCCCTTTACACATGTTCCTTTTAATATTATTTGGAACTATTGGACGCTATGAGCTGCATGCAAAACATTTTGCAGTAACTTTAGAGGAATACATTTGATAAATAGTAACCTTTATCTTCTTCTGACCTACACTGTTTCAGAATGTCCTTGGAGCTGCCCAATTTCTTGATGAGAAAGAGGCCTTATTCTAGTTTTGCCACTTTGGATGGAGAAGGCATGCTTGAGACCACATAGCAGCTGTTATGCTTCAACAGTCTGTAGTTACACACATTCTGTGTTCATCATATAGTAGCTATCTCCTTGCCCCGCTAGCAACAAAACATTCACTCACTTGTGTTTATTAAAAACATATGCAATCCCTATTCATTATGAGTCAGTTAGTGATGTCAAAATGACAGTATTTCAATTGTCAACTCTTTTTAACAACGTTCTTCTAACTGATGCAGTATTACATGCATGACAATTTCCTGTGGATTGCCACACTCAGTAAATATCATTCCATTTTGAGCTGCAACATAAAGGTGATGATTCAAATTGAAAAATCCTAGTTCGGCAGTCAAAGACGTGTTTGTCCTATAAGTGAAAAGATGTGCCAGAGTACCCCTTTAACTTTGACTTGAGGGAAACAGATATGGTGGGGAACACCCAAAGGGTATCATAAAATGAGTGTCTCACAGGCCCACCCTTTCAACTCACTGCAGTGTAATAACAACATAGGGAAATCTGACTATTCTGTAAATCATCACACATGGCAGAATGGCAGTATGAGCCTCTATTGTTCAAATTCCCATCCTGCAAATCATTGAGCACAATTGTTTTTTTTTTTTTTTTTTAAATGAGAAAAGCAAAACATACAGATTTTCTGAAACATCCCATGCAGCAATTCTAACAATGTGTACTTTACAGCTGGTATTATGCCAAAAGGCCAATCATGGACATGTTTTCTTGTGGGAGAATGTGCATGCACGCATGATAATCAAGTCACAAAATCCACAATGAACTCGGATATCTTGCAGCTAAGGAAGAACTGTATTAGCCAGATTTCCCCTGACCACATTTTTGTCGAATATATTTGTTCAGATGGTTTTAGAATATTTGCTTAATAATTTCAACAGATGTGTGTTTCACATTTAAGAAGGGTTTGGCTCCTCCCTATTCTCAGGTAACCTGAAAAACTGTGATCTCCTCCCCCCATTTCCTCCCCTGGTTGCTTGCCAAATTCCCCGCCCTCCCCCCTCAACTGCTGTAATCTCTCCGCTCTCTTTTATTGGTCCCTTCCTATCTGCTTTCCTCACTGTGTTCTTCCTCCTATGACTAGAAACGAGCTCCATTGCTTCCTGAAACTCGGTCTACACTCAATGTCTACTACGGTCTAATACTGATGCTAATAATAATGAAATCAAAAGCCTAATAGCAATTAAATAAGGTTTCTTGTTCATTTCTAAGTTTTCTGATAGCTCAGCTAAATAAAAAGGAACTTTTGAAATGCATGAACATTTTTTAAATCATACCCAATCTGTTCAAATCTAAAACTGTTTTTAAAAGTATGCAGTGGGTGATTTCATGTTGTGTTGTGCTAAAATGTGAAACAGGATGAAATTTCTAATCGTTATACATTTAACCACAAATAGGTTTGCGATTTCTGTAATATAAAAAAATAGACAAAGGATACCAGTGCTAGCTCGGAATAGTCTTAAACAGATTTCCTCAGCATGATACCAACTTGTGCTGTGTAGGAGGTGTCAGTAGTATTATTCAAATGCCTCTGAATTAATGACAGACATTCATTTTTATCTACGTGGGCATATCTGACTTTGATGAGTAGACTTTGGCTTTACTTCTCTTAATACTTCAGAAATGTTTTTATGTCTATCTTGTTAATCAAGTTTTGAAACAGAATCAGAGAACATTTAAAGAACATATCTATATTTGTAATTGTTCATGATCTGTTTCAAACTGTTTTTTTTAGCCATAAGAAATAACTTGATACAAATATACTTTATCACATTGTTTAAAGGCTTTGCCACCTAATATTTAAAATGATCAGTCATGCTTCATATCACTTAATAGGAGCTGTAAAGTGTGATGCTTCATAAATTATGTAATGTTTAGTTGATTTATAATGCACTCTGCTGCCATTTCCGCGGTATACAGGTGCATATGTGGCTCTATAAGGTTAAGTGGGTTGGGTTGGTTAATGAGGGATAGGACAGATTATGTGCTCTTCAGTTGATGCATGCTGAACTAGGAGCAACTGTCATGTGCGCATATAGGCTTTCTGCATGTGCTTTGCGTTTCACTCTGTTGTGCCTGGAAGGCAGCATTGAGTGTTTGAGTTGTTTGTTGTCGGAAGGTGTTGGTTTTGTATTGGGTTTGTAGCTTGGTTACTGAGGGATGTGTGTTTTGGTTTGTTGTTTTACTAACCCACTGGGAATGAGTTGTAGGTGAGTGGTGTGAAGTTTGGAAGAGAGAAGAGGGGTATGGTAAGTGGGTTTTTGGTGCACTCTGAGTATTGAATAGCTATGTTATTGATTCTTCATTCTAATTTATCCCGTATTTTCTTTGTTCTGAGTTTATGGTTTGTAGAAGCCAACATTGTGTGAGGTTGGGGTGGCCTGCTCTTGGTGGTGGTAGTTGTAGCATTGGCAAGATGAATAGCCAGGTTTTTAGTAGTTTCCTGAAAGTTAGGTGGCATTCCGCCATTCTTATTTCTGTCAGGATCGAGTTCCATAATTTGGCTATCCGATATGAGAATGCGGTTCCTCCGAATTATCTTTTCTCATAATGGTTTGTCTCTATTTTGAAGTCAGTGCTAGATTGTAGGTCTTGTCTCAGTTGGCATTGGGTGATTGTTCTATGTATTAAGTGTCCATTTAGTGATTTATGAGCAATGCAGAGGGCTTTCAAAATTGTGTGTTACTTTACTGGTAGCCCTTTTAGACTTCTTAGGCCTGGTGTGATGTGGTCTCTTCTATTTAGTCTGAGGAGTATTCGTGCTGCAGTGATTTGGTTGCATTTCAGATAATACAATGGAAATTATTGTGAGGGTTATGTGTGGAAGGTTGAGGTAAGGGAGGATCCATCTTTTTAATCGCAGGAGGTAGAAAATGTTTGCTTTTGCATTGACTTGTGTTTCAAAAGTGATACTGTTGTCAGTGAGGATTCCCAGATGTGCTATCACTGTTGACATCTCCGGTTGGGTTCCCAAGCTCGGGGGCCAGGTGAGGGGTGACTGCGCTTGGTTGTCCTCTAGGGGGAGATCATTATTTCTGTTTTGGTTGGGTTTAGTTTGAGGTTGTTGTTTGCTATGCAGGTGGTTATTTTGTGAGGCATTTATTGAGGGGGGTTGTCAGGGTTGTGGTTGGTAGGTATCCTGGAGATGATTTGGGTGTCGTCTGCGTAGTTGCAGCCTGTCAGTCCATGGGTTTGAATGAGCTTCATTACTGGGGTGTGTCAATGTTGAAGAGAAGTGGGGAGAGGCTTAATCCATGTAGTATACTGCAAGTGATGTTTTATGTGTTTGATGCAAATAGTGGGTTTTTTCGCTTCAGGTGATGAGAAAAGATTTCAGCCATTGTAGCATGGAGTTTTGAATGCTAGATTCCTTTAGTCTCTTAAGTAGAGTTGTGTGTTCAGTAATATTGAAGGCATCTGATATGTCCAATATTGAAACGTTTTCATGTGTAGGGAACTACGGCACTTGCACTTCAAGTCCCAGAGATTGTTTTTTTATGCACCAAATCCCCCATTCACACAGCCTGGCTGTCAATCACACAGCAGGGTGGCTGTCCTGACAGGACAGCCCCCTAGCCAATCAAGCAAGAGTGTGACTTGGCTCTCCAAGGAGACCCTGTGCATGGGGCCATAAACCCCTCCCTCACATCCTGCCCACTCAGACACTCAGGTGCCTAAGGAGGCATTCTTTGCAGAAGCCAGCCAAAGGACGGCGAACAAAGTAACCAAACCTCGTTTTGCACGGAGAGTAAAACACTAGAAAGACCTTTACTAAAAGATATGGCAAAAGAACTCGACCGGAATCAAGTTAAAATAAATTACCGGGTTTCGTTCAAGGCTACCACCATAGAGTCTAACGGTACCGAGGCTATTTTCATAGTCCGTGGTACAATAAAAATGGTAGATACCACTGTCACCAGCCAAATATTAGAGAAAGGGGAACAAAATAACGTTCAATAGAATCAGACAAAAGGGGATAACTATTAACCCCTCCAGTACTCTATTGGAAGATAGGGTGTAGTGGGTCTGTACATTTAAAAAGACTAGTAAAGTCAATGGTAACTTTACATGTTCCGGGAGACAGTAGTCAGTCCCAGAAAATGGAGTTTAAAGTGGGAAGTCTGAAAAAGACAACCCTGTGTCACTGCACTAAAGGTGCTGTGTGACACACATTTAAAAGATGATGCCTATGGAGTGGGTGAGACTACATAGTCCATGAGCATAAAAATGTACAACCCACAGAAAAACATATGTAAGAGTGGGAACAAAAGGCTCACACTCTTACCAGGCAAAAAAAGTAAACCCTAGAAATCCAGCAAAGCTGCTGAGGGACTCAAAGGGTAAGGGAAATTAGCCATTCTGGAGAATTCTCCCTAAGACTCCCTTTGCCAACTGATACACTTACTCAAGATATCCCTAGCCTTGATTTTTCTACCATTGACAACAAACACACGCTTTTGAACATGTGTTTAGGTCTAAGGCGTGATTTGGTGGAAGAGTACGCCAGGCACCAAATGGAGAGAATAACCTCTCGGCTAGTCCTGACCTCCTGAGGTTGGCCTCGACATCTGATGGTGAGATCATTGCCCTAAATAAGGCCCTAATGTATGCCAAAGGGAAAGACAGTGACACTGCTCACACTATAGCATTGAGTAACTGTATAGATAAGATTGATGCCCTCTACTCTCTGTGTAAAATCATTGCAGAAGACCAAAGGGATATGAAATTTATCCTGGCCAGGCTAGTAGACTCATTCTGGTCGGCCAAATCATGAATGCTATGGAATGTACAAAGTTGAAGTCTGCAGACGGCAAGGAGAGGGCAATATCCAACTTTAGTCCACCATTGGACCCAATTGTTAGGATTGTCAACAAAGAGGTGGAGGGCTCTCTGCAGGTCATCTCTCAGTCCTTTGTCAACTCATCACAGGTGGAGTAAGGGCAGGTTGTGTGTGTAGTATACTCATCACCGGAAGTAGCACCTATCATCAATTCAAGGAGGAGGAATTGCCTGAAGAAGTCTTTGACCCATTCTGAAGAGGAATCTGGGATCGAAGGAGGTGTGGCAGGGCAGTCAGCTGAGCCACATCCTGGGAGGAGGGCATCTTCAAGCGCGGAGAACCCCATTGTAAAAGGGGTAAGAGTCTCAAAACCACAAGAGGTGCATTTATGGGGGCCCCTTGGAATGTGTGGGCAATATCTAAGTTGGCAGGGCCTGAACCCATTGGGCCCTAAGACTTTGAGCGTCCCTCTGTGGGAAAGTCACTGGGCAAGGCCGGTTATGAACATCCCGAGCTGCCGGCTACATCTATTATGGAGCAGTTTTTTTCATGCCGAAGTAAGATCGTGAGCCTCTCATAGCGCTCCTTCGGTATTCAGTAACTCGGTGTGTTTACCTGTTGGGAGGTGTGTCATTCTATCGGAACTAAATGCAGCATGGGATAGCCCATTTCTGAACCATTCAAACTTGATAACTCTTTGGTCCCTAGTGCCCAATGTGGTGGATTTGAGCACAACGGATATGATGTGCATTGAACTGCCTGCCATGGGTGCTTGTTATAATTGGGCTTTGACTGAGTTTGGATCCCCGGCAGTGGCAGTCCTGCTGCGGTCATGCATTGCAGAACTCACCATCCTCATATTCCAACTGACGGTTTGTAGGAAGGCAGTGGCCAATCTGGAGGTGGTAAAAAGATCCCAGGAAAATTCCCTTGGTGTTGTGAGTACGGAATGAGCCAGCATTAGGGCATCACTAACCCAATTTAAATATGACTCATCTGTCCCTGCAAACAGGCTCCTCTGGCTTACGAACACGCTGACAGTGGGAAGCAATCGAACCTCTTCCTATCAGAAAGGTATTAATTGGCTATGTTGGAACATGAAAAGGCGCAGTTCTATCCTAAATCAGAGCCCAGGGTTGCAGCATAAAATAAATTGCAATGTTATTTTATTGCAGGGGACCTGGCTTGCATCTCTTTTCTGGCGGAATGGCTTCCAAACCTTTTGCTGGATTGTCACTCAGTCTGAGAAAGGTAGACTGAAATGTGGTATGTTGATTGGTGCCAGGTGACAGCCCTTTCCCCATGATTTGGAATCTCAGCATATCCTACCGGCAATAATAACCTTGCCGGGAATTAAACCTCAATCAATACTGGTTCTCAATGTATATATACGTACATTAGGTGCTGCCTTAGATCCTGATATTTTCCACATAATGCAATATATGATCACATCAAGGAAGGCCATGCACTCTAAAGGTTTGTTGATGATAGCTGGGGACATTCATTCTCCCTCACTGTTTGTGCACTTGGAAAAAAATGTGGGAGTCTTATTCAGACAAATGATTTGGCCTGTTTGAATGCTAAACAATTAAATTGTGCACAATGTAAGTCTACCTACACTAATAATACTGCATATTCTTGTCTGGATGATGTTCTCTTGGATCGGTCGCTCTGGAACTATTATGGGCTTCGAATATTGGTTTTAACACGTTGAATGACCACACAGTTCTAACTTGGTTTAGAACCCTGATAAACCCCATTGCTATATCGCATTTAGGCACCAATCCCACCCCTAACATCCAACTGAATTGCCTTATATGGTCTGATGTTAATATCAGTAGGCTATTGGGTTTCTTCACTATCTAAGGTCTATCAGTGGTGTACTGGTTGAGCAGGAACTAGTGGAACATGCAAAATTTATGAAGATCTTGGCTGGCCATTTATCTCTATACCAGTGAGCCAGGCCTTGCTCGGAATCTCATAGTGGGGCATTTGAAAGCATAATTCAGTGCACAAAATGAGTACAGAAAGTCAAGAGCTGGGATTAATAAACATCTCAGTTTGAACAATGGGGAAAAGCATGAGCAGCTTGCAAATTTGGTGACCCAATACCAAAATTGGCTCAGAATGCAAACGTGTACCCTATCCAATGCCAACTGGTCATTTCTGTTCGAGCTAATTAGGTCCAATGATAATAAGTTTTGGTCTTTAATTAGGGAATCTTTAGTTGATGGTGTGAAAGACAATGAGATTACCATCTCGGAACAGAATTGGATAACATTAATTAAAGGACTTTATTATAAAGCCCCTGATTTGCACACTAACCTCTTAGTGTATAGTTACAAAGTTAACAAGGAACATGACTTTGATGAATTGGATGTTCTACTTATTATAAAAGCCCTTAAAAATGTGAGAGCCCCAGGCCCTGAAGTTTTCGCCAATGCAGTGCTTAGGTCTAACCCGGAGATGTGGGCAGAGATTCTCTATAACCTCTTTGTGGATATTTGGAGGTCTGGTATCATTCCTTCTAGTTGGAGGACAACTATTGTGATTGCAGTCTCGAAAAAGGGTGCAAAGGATAATCCATCCAATTTTTGGCTTTGAGCTATGTTGGACAACAGTTAAAACATATTTGCTTCCATTCTCTTAAAAAAAATATAATCGATGGGTTGATTACAATCAGTTGTTGCATAAATGGCAAACGGGCTTTCACAAGCACCATTCCACTTCGCATAATATTAGCATTCTCTTAAGCCTGATATCATCTGCAGTGACTCAGGGCAATCCTTTATATATTTGCTATATCGATTTTTCAAAGGCTTTCGACACAACTAATCAGCATTGTGTCTGAACAAAATTGAGGGTATGGAACATTGACCGTCAACTTCTCTTTTTTATCCAGTCCCTCTGCACGGACACTATGGTTAAAATCCATATTAATCATGAGGGACTATTGAACCTACTGATTTTGACTAACATTGGGCTAAAACAGGGCTGTACGCTTAGCCCTACTCTTTATAACTTATACACTTCTGACATGGTGCAGGTTATAATCGGGTCTGTATCTTTCCTCCCTCTATTGGGGGTGAAGCCATCCCTTGGCTATGCTATGCAGATGACACGTTTCTCATGGACCAAACTCCAATGGCCAACAGCGTTCCATTACCGCGATGATGCATGATGATAAAGAAAATAATCTAATAATCAATATTGGGAAAACTAAAATAATGCAAATTGAGCCGGGTGCTAAATCTAAAAATGTAATCTGGAGACTTGACCATACCCCGATAGAGGTGGTGACTAACAATCTTTACTTGGGTCTCCCTATCAAGTCTCCCACTAGCAATTGATTTTACCAGGACTTCTTCTTACCCAAGATTATGAGCAAGTGGCAAGTATTAAGGAACTTTATCCGCGTTCATGGGGGCCAGAGCCTGGAAGGCATGCTTAAGGTTTATTGCATATCTATTATTCCAGGGATTTTATATGGTACTGTGTTCTTGCCTGAGGATAAGAATTATTGGTTAGAGGTATTTGAATGAAAAATGTTGAAGTACATCCTTGGAGTTCCCCAATCAGTACCACCAGTGGCCCTCAGATTGGAATTGGGTGTTCAATCTCTCCAATAATTATGGTTGATCTCCACATTCAAACGTTGGTGCACCATTTTCTCTCTGGGTACGGCTCACTTTTATCTCTGATTGTAAAACCATGTCTGACAGTGTCCAATGCCTTTGTGATTGGTCTTCAGGGTACAACATATGTTCATCTGGTTGTGATTGGCATGTCTTCTAGTGAACTGTTGAACTGCCCCAATGCCGTACAATCTTTACAAAAGAAAACTGCTGTGTGGGATGCATACTTGAGTTAATCCAAGCTGTGGTCATAAAACATATATATATATAATAACGCCTAAATTGCCCTGCCTATATTTGACAGAACCAGCCAATTTGCAAATTAGGCATTTTATTTGGAATGTATTGGGTTTTAAAAGATGAATTTATGCGTTTAGTTGTTTTATATGTGTTTTTTATTAGTGGTTCTATTCTATGTAGTTAAATGTGTTATGCTGTTTGTATTGGTTAATGATGTTCCATAAGGTGTATTCTAACCATTGCATTAAAACAAAAAAAATAGTTTGGTCGTCAGTTCAATCTGCATTACTAGTTGAAGTTTAACGTTTTGTTCCATCCTTGGAACTCCGTGGTGACTGTATGATGACAGAATGTGTATGCCCTCAAGTGAAGCATCGATCCAGATCCTGCAAGATCTGTGTAGCAATAAGGATCTATAGCCTGGAGATTAGATTATCACAATAAGTAATACATTTTATCTGCATGGGATGGTTCCCTCCCTAACCCAGGTGTTCGTAAATCCTAGGATTATCAAAAATATCAGCAACCCCTACTGTCTAATCGTTAACTGGATCCCTCTAGGAACAATCTAGGTGAATCCTACCCTAGGTCCCACAATAGAACTGATACAAAAAGAAGTTCCTTCCAAGCACTCAAACCGTACATTTCTGGCCACACCCTAGTACTCTGCGCACACCTGATGTTCTGTCTTTTCTCCCCCTCTCTTCTATTCTCCTTTCATTCTTGCACCCACTCTACTGCATTTATGACTCTATCATTGTTCCCCTCTGTCCCTCTGATGATGTTTCCTCTTACTCCCACACTTGTGTGATTTCTAATATGACTCTCATCTCTCCACTCTAACACGCTCACCTCTCCACTACTACTATCCCATATTCACTACTACTCTCCCCCCCTCCACTACCACTGATTTATCCTCTTGACTACTAGTATGCAGATGATACCAAGCTTATCTTCTGGTTAGAATCTCCTCAGACTGCCCCCCCCCGAGAGGTTGCGAGACTGACTCGAGAAAGTGGGAATCTGGATGGCAGCTAACTGGTTGCAACTGAATGGCGGTAAAACAGAGGTGCTGGTGGCTGGCTCCAGGGAAAGAAATCATCTCTGGAATCTACAATACTGGCCGGACTTTCTTGGCCCCTGTCCATCACCCAGTGCCTCTGTAAAAAGCATTGGTGTTAAGCTCTTACAAAATGGCTCTCGCCAAGCCCAGATCTCTGCTATCTGCAGTGCCGGGTTTGGTAGATTAATGGTGCTAAGGAACATTCTCCCTTTGCTTCCCGCTGAAAACCGGTCTACTCCGATGGCCTCCACTGTGATTAGCTCACTGGATTACTGTAATGGGATCTACTTGGGGCAACCCAAGTATCAGATCCAGCGGATAGAAGTCTTGCAGAATGCGGCAGCCCGTCTGGTGCTTTGGGCCCCCCGCCTGACTCCTACTCTGCCCCTGCTACATCGCCTGCATTGGCTTCCTATGGTGGCTCGCATTGAGTTTAAGATCCTGTGCGTTGTTCAGAGAGGTGTTCACAAGGTGGGCCACATTTTCTGAAAAACAAGATCCAAATATCAATGAGACATCTACATTCTGACACTCATCAGCACCTTAGGGTTCCCAAATTCTGTCAGAAGCATCTGGGTGGCGCTCTTTCTCTGTGCTGGTGGCCAGCTTGTGGAACGCTCTCCCTCTAGACCTTAGAACCCTGGCTGACTACTCTCCCTTTAGGAGAGCGTTGTAGACACATTTGTTTCATCTCTTCCTCCCGCTTTGTTAAGTTACTTGTTGTGAGTATTTGAGCCTGCTTCATCACCCTCGTTTAGCTCCTAGACGTCCTGCTGGGCCTTAGTTTGCGCTTTATAAATTTCATTTAAACATATAAGTACTCTAACCTATCCACTACTACTTTACACTCCCTCCACCTGTTCTCCTACATTCACTTTCCTTTCTCTCTTCCAGTCAGTCTCAATCACCCCCAGGCTCGGACTGAACCTATAGGGCAAAGCCCAAATCAATAATGCTAAATGCTGGTGTGGGCCAGTTCTTTGTTCAAAGTGGGCCACTTTTTTGACAAATGTGGGCCAATTTCATGAGATACTTCACTATGCTAGTAGTTTTGACCAGTGTTGCTGAATAAAAATTCTTTAAAATGCACAATTTGCATTACATTTTATGTAGAAACTCCCCTTTGGGTACTATTCAAACAGTCTGTCACAAAAGGAATGCATAGCCATTAACAACTGTGGGCTGCTTTTTCATTGGTGACCACGACAATGTCATGCCCCAGTCCAACCCTGGTCACTCCCACTCTCCCTCTATTAGCCTCACTCACATACCTTGCATGCACGCTTACATCCAAGTCTCACTTTCCACTCTATCTTTCGGTCCTCCTTCTCCTCCCATGACCTTACCCGAGCAACCCATACTTTACTGTGTTATGCGTTCCTTGTTAAGCTCCCATTCCCTCTCCATTAGCTCTCTCCCTCACCTGGTTCCCTGGTGAGGTTTACATGTTAGCAAACACATATAAAGCACCCCCCGCCCCCTCCCATATCAGTCCACCAGAATTTGGGAATGGTGGCCCTCTCTCAATCCAATCAATGTCCCCGCTCATATGGTGCTGAGAGTTTTTGGTTGCCTGTTGGATATGTGAACAACTCTGAGGCCGCGTTGTCGTTAAAAGGAATATCACAGTCTTTGTCGAGCAGAATGATGTGATGGCTGCTTTGCTGTGTGGGCCACACCATTAACCTGGTGGAGAAAAACTTCATATCTGTATCACGGGGAGTGCTGGAATTGCCACTTCGACAGGAGGGATGCTCTGTGGGTTTACATTTTTAAGGTGTCACTTCCTGGGTTGGATTGCTCACTCTCTCTTCCACCGCCAGGCCTTCTGGGGGATGTATTTCTTCGGGACAGACAGACACAGACTGGCAAACATTGTGCAATGCAGAAATGGGGCAAATAAGGTGGTCATCATTTTAGTTTTGCAGGCACATTTAGAAAGGAGTGGGACCCTCCAACTCTCACAATCTGACTGCGTTGCAGCACTTCCACTGGTGAAAAAAAAATCCTTGTAGTTCTTCCACCCAAGGTGGAGAGGGGCTCCCATTCTCTCTTGACAGGGTCAGATTCTTGACCATTTCACAATTCATTTCTAAGTTCTACCAGGGACCAGATTACTGAAACTTTGCACTGGTGAAAGTGAAACGTTTGCTCTGTATTAGCACTAGGGCAAAGTTTGCCTTATTTTTAAAAACACTGGGACACATTAAAAAAACCATTGCACCTCGATAAGCACAGTTTAATCCAGTGCTAAAATTGCCCGAGTGGTAAAAAGATAAATTTTTAATGGATTTTTGCCTCAGGGCAAAGTTTGCCCTAGTGATAATACCATTTCGTATTAACACTAGGGTAAACTTTGCCCTGGTCAAAAATGTAGTGAACATGAATCTTTTTAGCACTAGGGCAATTTTTGCCCTGTTGCTTTTAATATGCCAAACTGCTCTTGTCGAGGTGCAATGTTTTTTTTTTTGTAATGTGTCCCAATGTTTTTCAAAATAGGGCAAACTTTGCCCTAGTTCTAATAACCTGCAAACTTTGCACTTGCACCAGTGCAAAGTTTCTGTAATTGGCCCCTAGTGATTTCGGGAGAGGGAATTGATATTAGCTTATTTAGGGCAGACCTAATGTACAACCATGAAGGAGTATGGTTGGAGGGCCAAGAAAACACCTACGACTGCGAGGGTTGGTGTCTTACTCACTGAGGAACTACATCTCCCAATGTTCCAAGGGGCACTTTTCCTTCCTAATCAAGGGCAGGCTTGTGCCGGTCTATACATCCTGTTGTGTTTGGAAGTTCTCCCAATGTGCTAGTACCGAATTGTGTGTATGTTGCTGCTCGTGTTCATGCTGTAAGGTTTGTTTTTTAGGGAATCCTTTTAAATATCGTATATTGTTGTTAAAAAATAATCTGTAACGTAGTTTTTATCCAGATTTGCCATATTTTAGAACGGTGAATAACATTTTAGTATGTTTTACTCATTGGGGAACTACCTCTCCCAGTGTTCAAAGGGCCGCGTTTCCTTCCTAATCAAACGCATGTTTCTACTGGTTTATAAATCTCGTTGCGTGCTCCCAATGTTTTACTACTGAATGGTGTACCTGTTGCTGCTCGATCGTGTTTAAACGGTACATTTTGTGTTTTAGATAATTAATTGACAAACCCTGTAAGAAAGCAGTTCGGTCGTTTTCTCCTGATGTTTTCATATTTTAGAACTCTGGATTTGATTTCAAGATGTTTCACTCACTGGAGAACTACATCTCCCACTGTTCGAAGGAGCAATTTTCCTTTCTAATCAGGCGGAGGTTTGTGCTCATGTATAAATCTCGTGGTGTTTGGGAGTGTGCTCCCAATTTGCTTGCACTGAATTGTATATCTGTTGCTGCTAACGTTTTTGCTGGAAAATACTGTGTCTTAGATAATCCCTTTTACAATCGTACAGTGCTGTTAAGAAAGCAGTTGGGTAATTTGTATCCTTCTATGCCATATTTTAATACTCTGAATTTGACTTTAACATGTTACTCGGGAACTAAATCACCAACGGACGCCTTCCCCCCTGTTGCATGTCACCCCTGTAGGGGGACCTAGTCTCTCCCAGTGTGTTGTCTTGGTCACGTGGGGAACCATGTGACCGGGTTAATAAAGAGAACGAGCCGTTTACGGGCTCGTCAGTCAGACCAACTGGACTCTGCGCGTGTGTGTGTTTGTGTCCTCACCATGCTGGTGGCTCACCAAGTGTGCTGGGCCCAAGGACGGGGCCCAGCTCTAGGACGGTGCCCCTGCCGGGCAATGCCGTCCGGACGGTGCCCCTGCCGGGCAGCGCCATCCATGTGTGTTGCCCTGGCCATGTGAGTTGGGCCAGGGTGGAGACCCGGCCTGGGTACCCCCAGAGCCGGGGCCGTGATAAGCCGGTTGCCACCCGGCCATGTGCAGAGCTCCGGTGATCGGAGCGGGTGAAGTGACCCCCACCCTTGGGTTTGCAGCGTGAGCGCTGCACCGGTGTGCATCGTCGGGTGACCCTGACATGAGCATTGGGCTGCCCGGTGAGCCGGAGGAGCCCCCAACACCCCCTTATAAGGCGCTTAGGCGCGGGTTCGTGGTTGGATATGTTGGTGGGTCTTTCTGTTCTGTTGTTCTGCTTGGCCGCATTTTCCTTGATTTGCCCTTGAAATACTTTCTACAAGCGCAGTTAATGCACTCAACGTGATTAACGAGGTAAGGGTTCAATCAAAAGATGTTGCCACAGTAGAAAGCAATAAATCACGGCAGCTTAGGCAGCTGAGGTCTACTGCTATTATCGCCCGTTATAAAGACTCTTAGGTCTCGGGATGTTAGCTTGGGGGCACCGTGCTCACCTGGGTATTAAGCGCGTTATAAACACACTATCATATCATATCTTAAGACACGATACCTCTGTCAGCTGCTGTTCCCGACTCTGCAAGGGCAACGCCATCTTCGTGTGACTCTACAAAGGGGTTTAAATCCGCTCAAAATGGTAATCACGTTAGCCGGACAGAAACGTGTTCAAGTTTATTCGTTGCGACCGGGAGGCTGGTACTTTTGTCGCGGAGGGGTATAATGACTCGATTTTAAAACGCACGTTGTTTTCAAGTGAATTGGCGGATGCCGCCCATAGCCATCTCGTTTTGTATTGAAACAGTGGATGGGTCCTTCTAGTCAACCGTATAATCTGATTCTACTGGTAGTAATTGTAAGGTCGGCAGTTGTGTTCCCTGAGGTTTTATCACGTATTGATGCAATATAATATAGAGGATGGACCTTTTGGCTGATTTGCCATACATATGTGCTCAGTCTTACAAGAGTGTGAACAATCGTATTAGTCTATGTGAGGCTGGCACATCTGATGTGGCTCGTTTGACTACTATTTCTGATACAAACGGCCATGACGGTGCTTTTATTACATCTGAAAGGATAGGCACGGGTGAGACTTATTGTCTCTAGCCTTAATACTAATACTATAAAATGTGGACTTTTTAATACCCTTTCTATGGTTAAACATAATGTTGAACTGTGTGACTTGCTTTGCGAGATCCAGTTTGACATTTTCATGATAACTGGGACTTGGTCAAAGGATCACTCTGCCCCTGCAATACATTAAGCTGTTCCGTACAGGTATGTTATGTTTTATACCGCGCACCACTACCACTCAAAGGCAGGCTCTAGGCTCTCAATTGCACTATGTATAATGAAATTAAACACAATGGAGCTGGTGGCGGTGTGGCGTTAATAAGTCTCTTTTAGGCTATTCTATTAAACATCAGCAGCTTTCTCCTCGTTAATCTGTTATGCTTCAGCTAAGGATGAATCCCACTACCAGTTTTGTTCTATTACTTAGACCACCAGTTGGCGAATTACATGAGCTCTTGCTCTCTTTGCTCACTACTAACACTACATTTGTTATTGCTGGTGATGTTAATCTTGGATTCATCAACATTGAGGATAAGGTAGCCATAGATTGTGTTCAAACTCTACAGGTAATGAGTTTCACACAGTATGTCACCACCCTACTCACTCAAAAGGCTGTCTATTAGACTGGGTACTTAATAATAATAATAATAATAATAATAATGATAATAATAATAATCTTGCACCTATTGTAGGAATTCCACTTTGTTCTTGGTCTGATCATTCCTTTCTTACATTTGATATTCAAGTGGGCTCTGTGACTCCAGGTCTAACCGCAAGTCAATGCACAGTCGTAATTTAAGAAAAATGACTTCCTCCACCATGGCGCCTTTTTTACTGACCTTGATGTCGGTTTTAAAGAAGACGCATAGCCTGATTTCATTCTCAGTGCTATACATAAGCAGGTGTCTACTGTACTTGACTCTCTTGACCCTTTCATCACAAGGAAAGTGCATCCACATACAGTGAAAAAAAGCTTGGTTTGCTGAACTTTTCAGAAGTCTCACAACAATTAAGCGGAAAACTGCATGTAAATGGGCCAAAACAACTGAGGACTCTGCTCAATTCCCTGCTCAAGGAAGCTGCAGCTAACTATCAGGAAAAGCATTTCAAATGCCGAATTAATGTACTTTGATACACATATCGTGCACGCAAAGAAGCGTTGTTGTGAACTGTCCTCTGTGCTATGTGAACTTGAGACACCCATTTCATATAATAACATGTCTGCACTTAGTACTGAGTGGTGTTCTTCCATTCAAGATAAACTGTATTACAAAATCAAGGCACTTTGGAAAAAAATGCAATGTTGACACGTCCTTTCTAGGGTCAGCTTCTCTTTCTGTTGAAAGTGCAGACGCTGCTCCTGTTGAACCTCTTTCATTTTATTTTAGAGAATTTAGTGAACATGAGGTTGCAGAAGCCCTGAACATTCTTAAAACTACCACAGGCTGTACAGAATTTTGGCCTACTTTTAAAATTAAAGAATGTGCTACACTTCTTACTCCAATGCTGTGTGCTTTTGTCAACTCTTCTTTTAGGAACAACTGTGTGTTACCACTTCACTTAAAGATACTTGCACAACGCCCCTTCTGAAAATGCCTTCTTTGGATGCAACCGACCTGCACGTTGTTTGCTCAAGCTTCCTGCTTATTTGGCATATAAGCAAATGCAGGTCTATATTGATGGAGTAGCATTCTGGTGTTACACCATTCTGGTTATCGGAAGTCACGTGAAACTGAAACGGCCATGCTATATCTTCAGTGTGCCATTCTTCAGCTGTTAGGTTGTGGCAAGACAGGTGGTCTTGTTTTTCTAGATCTGTCAGCTGCCTTTGATACTGTAGACTTTGAGATCATGCTTGACAGATTAATCAAAGTCACCAGATTTATTCCTGAGGCTACTAGATGGATAATTTCCTTTCTTAAAGATAGCACGTTAGGATAATGCTTGGACATCTTCATTAAACCATGATGTAGCGTTTGAGAGTGGATGACCATCAGATTGTATTTGGAATTTGACAACTATCAATCTGATTCCGCAGAGGTAAACCTGATCTTTTCAAAGGTACATATGTGGTTGAATGCTAATGGCATGTGTCTCAAAAGTGGAAACACTGAATTACATCCAGTTGCATCTGCCACTAGGACGACAGTATTTGGGGAAAGATAAGAATGTTTCACCGTTGCTTATTTGTCTATCAAGACTGTGTGCAAAGATAAATCCCTTGGAGTCACTCTTGACACCTTGTCTATGGTGGGACATCTAAACACCACCATTGTTTCGTGCAGTTATTATCTCTAACTTTTAAGACAATTAAGTCCTTTGTTGCCTTGTCACCATACAGCTACTATTACGAGGGCAATTGTCAATTCCAGAATTGACTATGGCAATACATTGCTTGCTGGCATTAACAAGACAGATCCTAAACTCTTGATGCTCTGATCTCTTCTGACCTTCCCCTCTCTGTCCCTCTCTCCACTCCTCTCTCCTGGAGTGATCACTTTCTCCTATCCTCCCACCTCACCTGCCCTACCCCACAGGCAAAGCCACCCTCATCACTACCACCCACCTTCGCGGTCATCTGACCCATGAAGCGCGTGTCAGTTGAGGCTTTCGCTTCCATCTTCTCGCCCCCCTCCCCCTTCGGCTGACTCCCACCCTGACACAGCCCTCTCCACTCTCCACTCTGCTATATCTGATACCCTTGATATCCTTGCCCCTGTCATGAGAATCCGCCTGAAGCCCAAAGCCAAATGTAACTCCTGGTACAACTCGGATCTTGTCATCCTTAAACGCAAGTGCAGGGTGGCAGAGAGGAAATGGCGTGCTTCATGCTTCATGTTCATCCTCTGACAAACTGGCCTGCCGCCTGCTCCAAAGGCAATACCGGCTCTCCGTTCTCACTAAGAAGAGAGCCCTTATCCAAGCCTGCATCTCTGCGGCATCTAACAATTCGGCCGAACTCTTTAAAATCTGCAGGGAGCTGGCCAACCCTGCTGCAGTCTCCACCTCTCCTGTCCCCTCACAGGCCCTCTGCACGGCACTGGCCTCTCACTTCATTTCAAAAACTCAGGACATCCTGTCCTCACTCTCCTCCTATCACCTCCCCTTCTCTATTCCCTGCTCTCCCTCTGGCCCTTCTGCAGCCACCCCTCCTCTCTCCTTCTCTGCCTTTCCCCTTTTGTCTGCTGACGAGGTTTCGAGACAAGTCCAATCTATGAAAGTCTCGTCAAAACAGGTCCACCCCTGTTCCTTCAAAACTATCAAGGACCACATCGACTCCCTGGTGCCTGCCCTGGCTGACTTCTGCAATCACTCCTTCGCCTCTGGAGTCTTCCCATCCCCCCTCAAGCACTCCCTTGTGCACCCCCTTCTTAACAAACCCTCTTCCGACCCCTCCTGCCCAGCTAACTATCGCCCAATCTCTATCACTCCCTTCCTGGGCAAGCTCATGGAGAAACTGGCCATCTCCCAGCTTAATCTCCATGCTGAATCTGTTGGTAGTCTTCATGACCATCAGTCTGGCTTCAGAGCTGCCAGAAGCACAGAAACTGCTCTCCTGAACATCCGTGAGGACCTGCTCTCAAACCTTCACCCTAACACCCCTTGTGTTCTCATTTTGCTCGACCTCTCTTCTGCCTTTGACACTGTCAACCACACCATCCTGCTCAACCGTCTCCCTGATAACCTGGGTATCACTGGTCAGGCTCTGGCGTGGCTGACCTCCTTCCTCTCCAATCGACCCTCCCAGGTCCAACTGGGTTCCTTCCTCTCTGACATCTTTTTCTCTACCTGTGGTGTCCCCGAGGGATCTAACCTCTCCCCCTGGCTGTTCAACCAGTACCTGGCACTTCTTGCTCACCGCATCGCCGCTCTCTGTCCCAACTTTCAGTGCTATGCGAATGATACCCAGCTCATTTTCAGGCTACCCTGGGCCCCCTCTTCCCCTTCCCTCATCTCCGACTGTCTTTCTGCTATCCAGAAATGGTGTGCCGCCAACGACCTCTGCCTTAATGCCAATAAGACTGAGATTCTACTAATTGGCACACCCACTCCCTCCTTCCCTGCAGCTCTCTGGCGGCCTCCCTTGGCCCTCTTCCTGCTCCTAACTGCAAGGCAAAAAACCTCGGGGTCATCTTCGACTCCACACTCTCTTTCTCTCCTCACATATCTGATGTCTCTAAGAAGTCACACTACCAGCTACACCTCCTCAGAGGTTTCCTTCCTTTCCTCTCCTTCTCCCAGAAGCTCACTGTCTCCAGAGCACTGGTTCTGTCGAAGCTGGACTACTGTAACAGCCTCTATCTAAATCTTCCTGCCTCTACTCTCCGCCCTTTGCAACTCATCCAGAACAGGACTGCAAGACTTGTCCTTGGCCTCAAGCCCAGGGACCGTATCTCTCCAGGACTGAAATCGCTACACTGGCTCCCAGTGGCCACGACGATTAAGTTCAAAACCCTCTGCATTGTCCACAAGGCCTTCTGGGGCCTTGGGCCAAAATACCTTCAACTCTCTCTTCCTAAATATCTTCCTTCTCAAGCTCTTCGCTCATCCACCTCCAACTACCTCAGGGTCAGCCGCTTCTCCAAGCAACGAGCTGGGGGTAGATCTCTCTCCGCAGCAGGGGCCTCCCTCTGGAACAGCCTTCCTGCCTCCCTGAAACTTGAGGAGAACCATCTCCGGTTCCGGAAGCACCTCAAAACCTTCCTCTTTGCCTCCGCTTTCTCTCCCTCTCTCCCCTGCTAAAATCACTGAACCTGCACTGAATCTGCAACTGGCCACTCACCGATCTCGGTCCTTGGCCCTGCCACTCTTCCCTGCCCTGCCTACCTGCACTACGGGACTGTCTCTGTATCCTATAGCCCCTTCTCCAGGCACTTACCTTGCACTTGCCACCAGCTGGCCCTATTATTTATCTTGTATTCTACTAACCATGTACTGCACTCTCCTTGCACTTGCCACCAGCTGGCCCTATTACTTATCTTGTATTCTACTAACCATGTACTTCACTTCCCCTCTCCCCTTCCCCTTGCACTTTTCCCAGTCTCCATACCCTTGCACTTGCACAATCTGAATGACACCTGGCCTAGTAGGATTGTTGTCTGTTCTCCCTTTGTTCCCTCCTCCTGCCTCGTCACGGCTTGAAACACTTGTGTATAGGTGCGTTACAAATGCCATATCATATCATATAATATCATATCATATCAAACGTCTGTAAATGGTTCAGAATACTGCTGCCAGGCTGGTCACCAGTGTGTCGTGTCACTAGCATATCTCACCTATGCTGAGAAAATGACACTGGCTAACAGCTGCAGCCAGAATAAAACATAAAGTGCTTACCATTACCCATAAATATGTATATGGCAGTGCTCATCAATATCCCAAGGCTCACCTTACTTTTTTATAAAACAGTCATGTATTAAGCGGTATGCTGTGGTGATCTTTCATTTGATTTCATAGCACCTACCCTATGGAACCAGCTCCCTTCTGAACTCACTTATTGCTGAGCTTCTAGCTTTCAAAAAGAGACTTTTTGCTATGTCAATGCATTGGTTTGTTTGATTCTTGTTCTCACTATGGCATGATATTTATTGTACTCTTATTTCTTCTTCTAAGCTTCAATGCCTTTTTCAGGTGTTTAGTGCATTACATACAATATAAAAAATAAATACATTTTGTTCCAGGCTGTCCAGACCAAGGGAGCATGGTCAGTGATGAGTCATATTTTGTGGCCTATCAGATAGTATCGCAGGCTTTGAAGCCAATGTTTCTGCTAGATATTTTACATCCGCTACAAGATTATTATACTTCCCGGAAAAGAGTTTCCTGCAGATCAACAGGATGGGTTTCTCTTCCCGATTGTGGCTTTCCAACAATGCTGCTCCGAGCCAGTTAGGTTCTGTGATACCACTGTACCAAATTCAGATGAGCCTTGCAAGTTTGTTAACAGAGCTACAGGTTCAGAAAAGTTGAGAATAAATCAACTGTAATGTCCCACCAGAACCCGGAAATGCTCATGGTATATTTTGAACTGCATCTACCTTACTGGTTTGGAGTAACGCCAATCCTCCCCCTTCTTGGAAGCGGAGGTATTGAACTGATCACTTTGCCAGGTGACACTTTGCTGTATTAGCTATGAGTCCAGTCTTTCTAAGTTGATTACATGTAACTGTTAGGTTATTCATGTGATTTCCCTTTGTTCTGCTATGCGTGACAATGTTATTAAGATTAGCCCCAGCAAAACTTCTGCTGGAGGTGAAAGTACAATCCACCAACTGCAAAAATGTAACAGGTGCCACATGGAGGATAAACAGGAGAGCAACAAATTAAAAAAAAATGTGGGTATAGTGAAGGCGGTTTTCCTCTTGGCCTTCTCACCTGGTGGCACTAGTCAATACCCATTGTTTAGGGACAATGTTGAAATGATCTTTGTCCCTCTGAGCGTGCACACCAGTTCAACAATTCAAGGCATGTGATAGGCATTGAATTAAGACATTTCATTTAACCTTCGAAAGTCTATTCAGAACCTCAAACTGATGTCTGGCTTCAGCACCAGCATAATACGAGTTGAACATGCACTGTGGGATCTCTCTATCATGCCATGGTCAAGCATTCTTTTCAACTTATCCTTGACCATCTTATTTCTGATTTCAGATATCAATCATGATTTTAAATTGATGATTCCTCAAAGTGGTATTTTGATTTTTTGCACCAACCCTCATATCTGCTCCAGCTGCCAGGAGAATACATCCAGTTATCTTCTTAGCAAAAACTGGAATTAATTATTTGGGGTTTTATTGTGCCAACTATCTTCGGACCTGCGCCCAATTCAAATTCTGAATATTGATGTGTCGCATATATGTGAGAAAAAGCAGAGGCAAAGTCCCCACCTCTGTTTGAAAAAGCAATTAGATTGATTCGTCACAGGAAGATCTGTGCCACACAAATTAATTGAATTCCAAAACGTTATGTAATTTATTTCACGAAACAAATAATTTTATATACTCCTGAGGTGGAGTAATGCCCTTTAGATTACACGTGTTTCTGCACTGTGTGTGCCTTTTTCACACCAGGGTAAATTAAATCACACTAGGCTCAAATCACTTCATGAACATATTCAGTCAATTTAGTGAGGAAACAATCTAATTCTTAGCTACTCTGTCAATTTCTTGTCATTGAATATGGGGAGACCAGGTGGCAGAGTAACCCTTTGAACTTGATTTGGTAAGTCAGTCTCTGGGGTTTTGTTTTCATAGAAGTCTACAAGCTCTTGATTGCAATTCTCTGGCCAGGCTTCCAGCTTAACTTGGAAGAGCTAAAATGGTTTTCTTAGCTTGCTGGACTTCATAGGTGAGGTGAGATACCACATCAGAGATCATGTAGAGTCCATGCCTGCTGGTGATTGGCTTGTTCTGAGGTATGGGTAGCAGGATAATGTTTTTTTATGATGATTGGTACCGCACACCAATGCCACCCAAGGGCAGTCTCCAGGTGCTCATGGATTTGTTATCTATTTAACGGGTGAGCAACTTTTTTTCATTGGAGGGTTTCTCTTGACATCCTGTGCTGTTTGGAGGTGGTCTATACCAGAAATTTGCACCTTCTCTATTTATTCTCTTATGTTGTGTACATTGGTCTGTCGACGCCCAGGCCCTCCCACCGTTCTGTCATTATGACCAGTGTATCTCTCGGGTTTCTGCCGATATACCAACTCAAAGCGGGCAAAGCTGGTAGATGATGTTGATGTCTTACCAACTGAAAAGAGGGCCCATGGAATTTGATCATCCCTGTTATTCCCATGTTCTGTCAACAGCCTTTGGAATATGCACACACTTGATTCTGGTTACACCTCTCCACCAACCCATCTGTCTGAGGGTGGTCCAGTGATGTGCGCAGAGTCTTTTTTTTACATGAAGTCCTTCATCTTACCTATCAGCCTAGAGTTAAAACTGCTGCCTTGGTCAGTGAGAATTTCTGGGTCAAGACGGTTTAGAGCACTTTGAGAACGGTGTTACTCCTTAAGGGAAAAGCCTCTAGATATCTGGTGGCATAATCAAGTGTCACCAGTATATATTTCTTTCCTGCCCTGGAGGGATCAATTGGCCCCATGATATCTATGTATATCCTATAGAAGTATAATTCAATGGGAGGCAATGGCTGAAGCAGAGCCCTGAGCTCATAATCGTGCAAGGTCTTCTGGCAGGTAGGGAATGTTTCACAAAAATTGTTTACCTTAACATACATCCAGGCCAGTAGGATTGGCTGAAGATTATCTTATGTGTCTTTTCTATGCCCAGGTGCCCCCCAGTAAGGTTGCAAAGGGCAGCTACATCACCACATTTTTGGTACAAGACATTGGTAATGGTTGGTAACGTCCCTTCTAGGGTTAACGCTCACTCGGTACAGGATCCCCTTCCTAGGGGTCTTCAGAGTTTGGTTTGCAGTTTTGGGCACTAAGATTTTATTAGCTTTCTCCAGAAGAGGATCAACACTCTGGGCATTAGCAAACTCAACTAATGCAGGCTTGTCAGCCCTACTGGTGGGGTCTCTGATCAGCTGTTCCCTGGTAATTTCACCAAACTCCGATTTGGCTCTTTTATTGTCATTGAGATCTTCCACCTGTAGCACTAGGATCTAGGATCTTTTAAGACAATGGGTTGGCTGGTCTTTATGACATGGAAATTCCCCACATTCCAGATAACTGCTTAAACATCTTCTTGGAAGGCTCCATCTATAACTTCAGCCCCCACAACCAATTAATGTTTATAGGTCAATCCTGATTTAATTGCAATATGCCCAAATCATTTTAAGAGAAATAGGAGTGGCTGCAAGTGCTGGAAGAATCCCATGCCTATGTATGTACATTATTGACAATGCAGGTTAAGTACTTGCCACTTTTGAAAGTAGGGATGCTTCTGGCTCATCATAAAGTCAATATTGACTGAAGAGAATAAACTGCTTAAGAATGTATAAGATGCTTTCAATACACCTGTCCTTATGCAGAGGATTGCATCACTGATAACACTCAAACTGGTGTACTTTTGGTTTTGATCCACTCCCTATTTTAAATGAAAATCATTATAGGTTGAAAGACTGAATCAATAGGTCTGAATCAAGACCCAATCCAACACATAATCAGGCAGGGAGGATCCCATACCCATTGAGCTATGTACAGCATGTTCAATTTTGCAAGCTGCAATAAACAAGAAAAATATTGACTTCACTACTATCACTTTCAGTCTTGTGAACTCCCATCATGGCTAACGTGCCTCGAATGCTAAACTCCAGACTGTAAGGATTATTACAATTAATTATTCATGAAGATGCATTTAGATATGAATCCCTAGAAAGGGAACAGGAGGTAGTAGCAGGTCATTGGTCTATGTTCAAAGGGCGTTATAGAAGCTCAGATCTCACTTATCCTAGTGGAAATGCATTCCAAGCACATTGGTCAGCTTGTTCCAATAACCTTTCACCTTTTTTACTAATTGAAATAAAGTATGGATTGAAAATACAATCTAGTTTGACTGCCTTGTCAACATGATAATTTTATAATATATACTTTACCTGGTAGTTTACCCTGTTTATTTGAGCCAGAGTCATTTTGCAACTGTACTTTTATGGATAATCTTTAAAATAAATAGTTATATCTGCAACATTGGCATATTATGTTAATTGAATAACTGCCGGAGTTTTTAGTTCTCTGCTTAGATTGGGTTTCTTTATGACTCAATCCAAGGAACATGTGCAAACATTAACACGATTGACTTAACGCCTGAAGCCAGCCAGTATGTGATAGGAACACTTGCTAGGTAGTCGTGGATGTGAATTACACAAAAGAGTTCACAGGGTATCCTCCCCTCAAGAACGTGTCTATAATAATGGGTTAAAGATGTGCATTTTTAAGCACCCATTCTGTGTAAAGAATTGGTAAAATGCCTTACAATTTACAATCAATTATGTAGGGTAACGGATTAAATAATCGATATATAATTCGCCAAGAGTGCAAAACAGCATTTTACAAAGCAGTTCCTAATGTATTTGCAAGATACCTTTACCCACAATACATGCCAGTATAAAAACATGTTCATTCTGTCTGTGGCTATGTTTCCATGCAGGCAGCATCAGTATATGCCTGTATTCTCATGTACAAACATACTCATATTTGCTTTGAATTTACCCATAATAGTTCTAATGACACTAAAAAAAACATTCCAGAGATCGCAAAACAAATGTTATTAATGTGGATGGTATAGACATGCAAATACAGAGAGATTGGCCAGCATTGTCGGCTGAGTGTTACAAATGTGGACAAGTGGGCCATTTTGGTAAGGTCTACCGCAACGCCAGAGGAAGGGGCAGATTTAATTCACACTATAATCCAACAAGAAATAACACTCATTTTGGAAGAGGTGCTTCAACTAGCATAAGGGCTTTCAAAGAGGTTGGTGGTTCAGATGATTTGGTGACAATCACAAGCGGTTTTGAGGAGGCGGTGCAAATGCTGGCTCTTACATCAATGGAAGGCGCTGTTGGCCCATGGGTGCCTATGGATATCAATGGCATTACACTACAAGTCATGGTTGATACCGGCTCTCCATATACAATGGTGGATATGAAGACGTATCTGAACGTACTAAAGAAGAGGATGGAAGACTTGCATATGACTAAAGTTAGAGTGACTGGATATGGTAAGACACCAATCAATATTGTAGGCTATGCCTGGGTGCATTTGGACTTTGAAGCAAGAAAAACCTATTGCAGGTTATATGTAGCTGAAGATGGTTTTTCTATAGTTGGCTGGTGGGAACAGGCATCATTGAAGGTTAAGATACACCCAGGTGAGAATATACCTATTTTGAGCATAATAGACAATAGTTGTGATTCTGCTGTGAACTTGGGCAAATATTTTCCCAAAGTTTTCAATGAGAACATTGATGTCCTTAAAGGTTTCAAACATCACATAATACTTAGAAGAGGTACAAAACCAGTAGTGCACAAAGTAAGGAACATTCCGCTTGGCACCCGAGAAGCACTACAAAAGGAATTAGAAAAGTTGTGTTCACAAGACATCATTGAACCAATAGAGAGCTCTGAATGGCTATCCCCGATCGTGATTGTAAGAAAACCGGAAGGGTCGATTAGAATGTGTGTTGACCAGAGAGATCTTAACACCAACATTTGGGTAGATCGCCATCCTCTACTCAATATTGGGGAAATGCTCACCACTATGGAATCTGATAGATTTTTACCATGTTAGACTTATCCTCTGCGTGCCATCAGGTGGTATTAGAAGAAGAGTCCAGGCACCTTACATCATTTATTACACCCTTGGGAGCATTTACATATAAAAGAATGCCATTCGGCTTAGAGTCGGCAGCCGCCGTCTTTCAGAAACTGATGCAACATCTTTTCAATGGACTACAAGGTGTACACTATTTTCAGGACGACATATTAACTTTGTTAAAGGGACGTTATGGTTCAAAGTAAAACCGAAAAACCCCTGAAATTCGGCAGTTCTGGTAAGATAAGCAACCATAACTCACGCCACCGTGCACTGTTAACACTAACACCCAGGACATCAAAGATGACATCACAAATGTCATTGATGACATCACTGATGACATCACATGTCTAGCTCTCCCTTTTTTCCGTTTACTGACATATCTAGGCCACATAGTTTTCTTCAGTAACAGTCAGGAAGTAAAAATTGAAAAGGTACTATATTTGTAGACTTAGGGTCAAGTCACATCATATGAAACATATACATAGCGGAAGACACAGTCTTGAAAGAGAGCAATCCTTTCTGTGCATGAAGATAATCATTAGGGTTATCAGCACTTTCTCATAATTTTATTTTTATTACTCTACCTTCCCTGTATATGCTCATATTTGTATACATTGTACTCACTCTCCTTTCCTTAGGGTGCAGTCACATCATGTGATACACATACATATGGTAAGTAGCAGCTTTGAAAAGGAGCAATAATTTCTCTGCATAAAGACAATCATTTAGGTTATGAACTCTTTCTGCTACTACTTCTGCTTTTTTGTTTACATCACTGTCCCTGTATATACTCATATTTGTATGTGTTGTTGTCTCTTTGTGTTTTGTCTGTAATAATGATGTATTAAGTGGGTTTTATTATCTACTTATAACATGTTTCACAGTACGCAAAACTCTAATAAGAAGGCAGTTATCATTTCACTATTCAACATGGCAAGATTATGAATATTGCACCTTCATCATGTATGCTGCACACACTGCCTATGTTTCTGCATGAGTAGCTTCGTATACTGGATAGAACTTCATAATAGAATGCTATTTATATCAATGTATTGCTTAATGCACTAATTAGCTCATGATATTTATCCCCAATGATCCTTGACAGTTTTTGGTCAGCATTATAAGAATCCCTTGTACGGAGTTTTCATGAAAAGTAAATGCACATGTGATGTCATCAGTGATGTCATCAATGCCATTTGTGATGTCATCTTTGATGTCCTGGGTGTTAGTGTTAACAGTGCACGGTGGCACGAGTTATGGTTGCTTATCCTACCATAACTGCTGAATTTCAGGGTTTTTTCGGTTTTACTTTGAACCATAACGTCCCTTTAACAAAGTTTTTTTACTGAATTTCATAGGTTTTTAGTAGTGCAACTTAACCACAACGTCCCTTTAACACAGTTTTTTTACTGAATTTCATAGGTTTTTAGTAGCGCAACTTAACCATAAGGTCCCTTTAACACAGTTTTTTTACTGAATTTCATAGTTTTTTATTAGTGCAACGTAACCATAACGTCCTTTTCAATGGAGGAAGACCACTAGCATCCTAGGTTCTCAAAGTGGGAACCCAGGGTGGTAAAAAAAAGATTTTTCTTCCCAAACCAGGACACCGCAGGCAGGCGTCCCGGTGTAGGAAGGAAAATCTTTTACCAAGATGGACACCAGGTAAAGGGAAGGCAGGGTGTATAAAGAGAACACAACAGGGCATCGGCAGGGGGTCGGGAAGACCAGGAGAGAGACACGGGGCATGAGTGGGGGGTAACACGAGGGAGACACGGGGCATGAGCAGGGGCTGGAAAGAAGGGAGACACGGAGCATGAGCGGGAAAGAAGGAAGACACGGGGCATGAGCGGGGGTGGGGGTGAACAGTGGAGACACGGGCCATGAGTGGGGGGAAAAGGAGGGAGACAGACACAGAGCATGAGCAGGGGTGAACAGGAGAGACACGGGGCATGAGCGGGGGTAGGGCAAGGTGGGGCCCCCACCCCCGCTCATGCCCCATGTCTGCCCTGTTCCAACAGTGCAGACACGGAGCATGAGCGGGGGGTGGGGAGAAAAAAGGGAGACACGGGGCATGAGCAGGGAGTGGGGGAAAGGAAGACAGGGCATGAGCGGGGGGTGGTGGGGGAAGAAGGGAGACACGAGCATGAGCGGGGGGTGGGGGGAACATGAGGTCAACAAGGGGCATCATAGGAGGGGGTGACAAGAGGAAGACACGGGGCATGAGCAGGGGGTGGGAGGGAACAGGAGGAAGACACGGGCATGAGCGGGGGTGGGGGGTACAGGAAGCAGACACAGGGCATGACCATGGGCTGGGGGGCAACAGGAGAGAGGCACGGGGCATGAGCAGGGGGTGGGGAGAACAGGAGACAGACACGGGGCATGAGTGGGGGGTGGGGGGAACAGGAGACAGACACTGGGCATGAGCGGGGGGGTGTAGGGGGCAAGAGGAGAGAGACATGGGGCATGAGCGGGGGTGGGGGGAACAGGAGACAGACATGGGGCATGAGTGGGGGGTGGGGGGTACAGGAGACAGACACGGGGCATGAGCGGGGGGTGGGGGGCAACAGGAGAGAGACACGGGGCACAGAGCAGGACATTTCGGGGTGGCCGGTCCAGCGCAGGACGATTTGGCACAGCCGGTTCGGCACGGTGCGGCCGCCCGCGCCGAACTGGCCGCACATAAATGTCCTGCGAGTTCTTCATGTAGGCACCACAGCAACGCAGAGTACACAGCCGGGCCTGCGAAGGTGGGGGCTGTGCTGCTCGGAGCAGTCTGCTCCGAGCAGCACAGCCCCCACCCTCATGAGCCCGGCAGATCAATTCTGTTCTGTGCGCCGCACCCCAGTGCACATCGCCTGCTGTTTAGGGAAACGTTCAGTGCAGTGCACTTTATCCCACACTATTTTAAAATGAAACCGCTCTAGAACAGTTTCATTTTAAAATAGTGTGGGGTGAAGTTGAAACTCGCATTTTCAGTGCATGGCACAGAACGTTTCCCTAAACAGCAGGCGACGTGCACTGGTGTGCGGCGCGCCAAAACATCCCGTCGCCGAACCTGCGACGCCGAAACGGGGTGTATCGACGGAGCATGAGCGGGTCGGGGGAACAGGAGACAGACACGGGTCATGACGGGTGGGGGAAACAGGAGTCAGACACAGGGCATGAGCGGGGGGTGGGCGGCCGGAGGGATAGAGACATGGGGCATGAGTGGGGGGTGGGCGGCGGGAGGGATAGAGACACGGGGCATAAGCGGGGGGTGGGCAGCGGGAGGGATAGAGACACGGGGCATGAGCGGGGGGAGGGATAGAGACATGGGGCATGAGTGGGGGTGGCGGCAGGAGGAATAGAGAAACAGGGCATGAGCGGGGGGTGGGCGGCGGGGGGGTAGAGAAACGGGCATGCGCGGGGGGTGGGCGGCGGGAGGGATAGAGACACATGGAGTGAGCGGGGGGTGGGCGGCGGGAGGGATAGAGACACGGGGCATGAGTGGGGGGTGGGCGGTGGGAGGGATAGAGACACGGGGCATGAGCGGGAGGTGGGCGGCGGGAGGGATAGAGACACGGGGCTTGAGCGGGGGGTGGGCGGCAAGAGGGATAGAGACACTGGGCATGAGCGGGGGGTGGGCGGCAGGAGGGATAGAGACACGGGGCATGAGCGGGGGGTGGGCGGCGGGAGGGATATAGACACGGGGCATGAGCGGGGGGTGGGCGGCGGGAGGGATAGCGGCACGGGGCGTGGGTGGCAGCAGGGATAGAGACACGGGGCATGAGCGGGGGGAGGGATAGAGACACGGGGCATGAGTGGGGGGGTGGGCGGTGGGAGGGATAGACACACGGGGCATGAGCGGGGGGGTGGGCGGCAGGTGGGATAGACACATGGGGCATGAGTGGGGGGTGGGCGGCAGGAGGGATAGACACATGGGGCATGAGCGGGGGGTGGGCGGCAGGAGGGATAGACACACAGGGCATGAGCGGGGGGTGGGCGGCGGGAGGGATAGACACACGGGGCAGGAGCGGGGGATGGGCGGCGGGAGGGATAGACACACGGGGCATGAGCAGGGGGTGGGCGGTGGGAGGGATAGACACATGGGGCATGAGCAGGGGGTGGGCGGTGGGAGGGATAGACACATGGGGCATGAGCGGGAGGTGGGCGGCGGCAGGGATAGAGACACGGGGCATGAGCGGGGGGTGGGCGGCGGGAGGGATAGAGACATGGGGCATGAGCGGGGGTGGGCGGCGTGAGGGGTAGACACACGGGGCATGAGCAGGAGGGAGAGAGACACACGGGGCATGAGCGCGGGGTGGGCGGGAGGGGAAGAGACACACGGGGCATGAGTGGGGGTGGGCGACGGCAGGGATAGACACACGGGGCATGAGCGGGGGTGGGCAGCGGCAGGGATAGAGACACGGGGCATGAGCGGGGGGTGGGCAGCGGGAGGGATAGACACACGGGACATGAGCGGCGGGAGGGATAGACACACGGGGCATGAGAGGGGGCACGAGCGGGGGTGGGGGGAGGGGAGAGACACATGGGGCATGAGCGGGGGCGGGGGGAGGGGAGAGACACACGGGGCATGAGCAGGGGTGGGGGAGGGGAGAGACACACGGGGCATGCACAGGGGTGGGGGGAGGGGAGAGACACACGGGGAAAGAGCGGGAGGTGGGCGGCGGGAGGGATAGAGACACAGGGCATGAGCGGGAGGGAGAGAGACACACGGGGCATGAGCGCGGGGTGGGCGGGAGGGGAAGAGACACACGGGGCATGAGCGGGGGTGGGCGACGGCAGGGATAGACACACGGGGCATGAGCGGGGGTGGGCAGCGGCAGGGATAGAGACACGGGCCATGAGCGGGGGGTGGGCAGCGGGAGGGATAGACACACGGGACATGAGCGGCGGGAGGGATAGACACACGGGGCATGAGAGGGGGCACGAGCGGGGGTGGGGGGAGGGGAGAGACACATGGGGCATGAGCGGGGGCGGGGGGAGGGGAGAGACACACGGGGCATGAGCAGGGGTGGGGGGAGGGGAGAGACACACGGGGCATGAGCAGGGGTGGGGGGAGGGGAGAGACACACGGGGCAAGAGCGGGAGGTGGGCGGCGGGAGGGTTAGAGACACAGGGCATGAGCGGGAGGGGAAGAGACACACGGGGCATGAACGGGGGTGGGCGACGGCAGGGATAGACACACGGGGCATGAGCGGGGGTGGGCAGGGGCAGGGATAGAGACACGGGGCATGAGCGGGGGGTGGGCAGCGGGAGGGATAGACACACGGGACATGAGCGGCGGGAGGGATAGACACACGGGGCATGAGAGGGGGTGGGCGGCAGGAGGGATAGACACACGGGGCATGAGCGGGTGTGGGCGGCGGGAGGGATAGAGACACGGTATGAGCGAGGGGTGGGTGGCGGGAGGGATAGACACACGGGGCATGAGTGGGGGGTGGGCGGTGGGAGGGATAGAGGCACGGGGCATGAGTGGGGGGTGGGCGCTGGGAGGGATAGAGGCACGGGGCATGAGCTGGGGGTGGGCAGCGGGAGGGATAGAGACACGGGGCATGAGCGAGGGGTGGGTGGTGGGAGGGATAGAGACACGGGGCATGAGCGGGGGGAGGGATAGAGACACAGGGCATGAGCAGGGGTTGGGCGGCGGGAAGGATAGACACACGGGGCATGAGCAAGGAGTGGGCGGCGGGAGGGATAGACACACAGGGCATTTGCGGGGGGATGGGCAGCAGGAGGGATAGACACAAGGGGAATGAGCAGGGGGTCGGCGGGAGGGAGGGATAGACACACGGGGCATGAGCGGGAGGGAGAGAGACACACGGGGCATGAGCAGTGGGTGGGCAAGAGGGGGAGAGACACACAGGGCATGAGCGGGGGGTGGGCGGTGGGAGGAGAGACACACGGGGCATAAGCGTGGGTGGGGGGGGTAGAGAGACACACGGGGCATGAGCGGGGTTGGGCGATTGGGGGAGAGACACACGGGGCATGAGCGGGGGGTGGGCGGGAGGGGGAGAGACACACGGGGCATGAGCAGGGGTGGGGGGGAGGGCGAGAGACACACGGGGCATGAGTGGGGGGTGAGGGGGTGGGAGAGAGACACACGGCATTCGTGTGCAGGTGGCAGATACCGCTCCTTGGCCCTCCGCTGGCCACCGTGTGCCGATGGTGTGAGCGGGGGGCTGGAGGAACAGGGGAGACACGGAGCATGAGTGGGGGTCGGGGGGACAAGAAGGACACACTGGGCATGAGCGGGGGTGGGAGGAACAGGAGACAGACAAGGGCGGACTTACTGTGCAGGCGGCAGATCCCACTCCTTCTGACAAAGCCTCTCATGCGAGGAACAAAGATGGTGGGCGTCTCTGAAGCCAGACGCACTGCACGCTTTCACAGCATCCAATGAGAGAGCACGTCAGATGTCCGTGGACATCAAGCAAGCTGCTTGCCCAATCACCGTCCTGTCCGCGGAGCGAACAGGGAAGTATGTCCGCGAAGCGAACACAGATATCACTAATTTTTTTCACTTACATTTTTGCCATTTTTTTAAAAACTACTGGACAGATTTACACCAAATAAAGCAAAGCACGCTTTCGGGACCAAGCCGCTGCTCCTGCTGCAAATTTGGTGTAAATCCGTCCAGCGGTTTGGACTGTAGGCGTGAGCAAACATTTTTTCCCATTATGTCTATGGGAAAAAACTAAAGTTTTGGGACCCTCCCTATAACTTTTCCCGCCCTGGACGAATCCTTACCAAACATTGCAAAAAAATTCAGAATTGGCAATATACTTTCTTTGCAAAGTTTGGTGAGGATTCGTCCAGGGGGAGTGAAGTTATAAGCCGCCCATAAAGTGCTCTTCCTATGGAAACACCAACTTAACCATAACTACATGGCCACTAACGTGGCCATGTAGTATATATATATATTTTTTTTTTCCCAGTGTGACATGTAAGTTTGTTGTTGGTGGCGGCATGCAAAGTTCAGGTTTTACAACACAGCCAAGCCCAACTTGAAACTCTAGAGAATGAAATGCACGCATAGAAAAGCTTAGTGCTGCCAGGTCAAATAATGAAGTGCACCATTTTTTTCTAATACCTCATACATGGAGACTACATTAAGTTAGATAACTGACTGACATAATTAACATTGCTAAAATACTAATTTCAACTTCTCTAACATTATAATGCATTTTCATAAGCAAAATGAGGTGAAAATCCATGTTTTAGTGGCACTGATGTAATTCATTTTTAAATGCACACTGGCATTTTTTTGTATTAGCTTATGGAGAGCAGAGGGAATGATGCAGCAGGAAACAGAATGAAACATGTATTCAGGGAGGCCTAAAGCCCTCATTGTTCTAAACATGAGGGTGATACAGAACACATTCTTGTTGACCTGATTGGGTGAAATTATAGGCAGACAATAAACGTCAAAAGGGGAAGGACAGAAGATTTCTTGGGACAAGAAATGCAGGGAGAAAGTTAGTTTGTGCTGAGCTGAGAAGACTGATTGTGTTCCAAGTGGTCAGAGCGCGGGCTGTAAGAGATATCTCGCCGGTTCTCCCCACGCAAGATTACAGAAGCGTTTTGCGCTGACACTGGGCTTGCATTTGTGAAAATAGCAAGGTCTTGCTGGGAACTTCAAAGAAAAATTAATCTTGTTAAGATATGTGCCAAGTGAGGGCTGTATGAGTGGCTGAGGTTTATCACAGGGCAGGAAGTCATTGGATGTTTATTTTTCATCATGTTCAGAATGTGGGAACATTAACCCATGTTTCAAAAGACCTGCTTGTTCTGTTTTGTTTTCTTTTTGTATTTCAGATGGCGATGCAATGTATCCATGGTAAGACTTGATGACAAGTAAATAAGATTCAATATAATAAGTATAATAATATAATAAGATTTGGTGTCATTTTTGCATCTGTGAATTCATTTATATACATAAAGTATATAGGGGAGGTTCATTTCTGTTCAGTAGAGCATTTGTCAATTTACTACTGCAGGTAAAATAACAACCCAGAAGAAGCTAATAATAGTCACTGATAAGGCAGGAAGGGGGGAGGTGTGTGTGTGTGTGTGTGTGTGTGTGTGTGTCTCTTCCTTGCATGCTGATGGGAAGGAATCTGATATGATATAGATTACTGGATGTCCATAAGACAGTAATGTCTAAGGGCACATAGATTACTGGATGTAGATAAGCCAGTGATACCAGCCACAAACTGTAGGTGGCGCTCGGAATAAAATCATTGGATTCTAACAGTGCATACGTCTGGGCTCTCTACAGACAACTAAGAGGTATTCTAATAGAAAGGAAAGTTTTGTTTTATGATGGGGTTATAGTATAAAGAAGAAAAACCATGCTCACCACTATACCACAAAAATAATTACTGCAAAACAAAATACCACTAAAATTACCACCAATATAAGCTAATAAGGTATGGTCACTAAAATAATGTGATGCCAAACCCAATCTAAATGCAAGACTAATTTACCACCAAATATTTTTACGGTAAGAAAATACAGCCAAATCCCAAATTTACCCCAATAAGACAAAATCTATTGCAGATAATGCTGCGTTTCCCGGGAAAGTGGCTGTGGAGCACCTACTGGGTGTGGCAAGTGTATCTAACACTGCCATACGTGTATTGAAGGGAACACATTTCATGTGAGCAGCGTGGCACTGGAAGTGAATCTCAGAATGTCTCATTTGGAGGCCACATTCCTAGAGTTAGTGCAATATCTGGAGGCAAAGTTATATGCACATGGAACATGGTCATCAAATAATGTCACAGAGTGGCATGACCGCATATATGGGGAAGTGCAGAAACAACCATTGGATAATATATTTGCACAAGGTATCATAATCCAGGTCTGTCTTTTGAGATTATTAAATGCTGCTGATAAACATGCAGAGAAGATACGGCTATGTGCCAAGACATGCTTCATTTTAAAATGGTCTCTGTGAATGCAAGAAAATTATGCCAAACCGATTAGCAGATTAAGGGGTTGATTCATGGAATTAATGTGTGCCGAAATCTCCCGCGCAGAGGTGCCAAAATGTGTGATTTGCAGTAAAACTGCGAAAATCGCAGTGCAAGTGCGAAAATCGTAGGGAAACCAGCGCACATCGATTCATGGAAGTCTGTGCGCGAGAAAAACATTGGATGTGCGCTGAAAACATGCGCCGTGCACGCCGGCGCACAGGTCATCCAACAGCGTGCACCACCACCACTGCGAAATCGCACATAGCGCAGCGCACATCACAAAAGTAGGCGGAACACGGGGCGTAACACTCGGAATGGGGAACAACGTGTGAAAATATGGGCGTCACGGGGGAAGTACAGGAGGCGGAACGCCCACACGCTCGCCTACAACCCGTATTCATGGAATCGAATAGGGCAAACCAGCGCACGGTGAAAGACGCGCACAGGGCCAAACAAGTATGCCACAAGAAAGCAGGTGGTAGCGTCCCTGCGCCTGAAATAAATGTGCGCCAAAATGTGCGCTAACAAAAAACCCCCATGTACAGCCATGATGAATGGACCATACAGTGTCCCTCTAGGACAAATGAGGTGCAAAGGGGTACCGACAAACACGGACACGCGCTGTGTGAAAAATAGCATGTGCGTGTGTTTCTGGGTGCGCGGGAAGTTCCCCACGCGATTAGCCTGGGTATGTGTGTTTCGGGGTACGCGGGAAGTTCCACACGCAATTGGCCTGGGTACGTGTACTTCGGGGTGTGCGGGAAGTTCCATACGCGATTAGCCTGGGTACGTGTACTTCGGGGTGCGCAGGAAGTTCCATATGCGATTAGCCTGGGTACGTGTGTTTCGGGGTGCGCGGGAAGTTCCACACGTGATTAGCCTGGGTACGTGTACTTCGGGGTGCGCAGGAAGTTCCACACGTGATTAGCCTGGGTACGTGTACTTCGGGGTGCGCGGGAAGTTCCACACGCGATTAGCCTGGGTACGTATGCTTCGGGTGCGCGGGAAGTTCCACACGCGATTGGCCTGAGTACGTGTACTTCAGGATGCGCGGGAAGTTCCACATGCGATTGGCCTGGGTACGTGCACTTCGGGTGTGTGGGAAGTTGCACACGCGATTGGCCTGGGTGCGTGGACTTCGGGTGCGCGGGAAGTTCCACACGCGATTGGCCTGGGTACATGTATTCCGAGGTGCGCGGGAAGATTCACACGCGATTTCAGCAGGGTACGTGTATTTCGGTGGTGCTGGGGAATGCTACACGTGATTTGGCCATGTGGGTCCTCCCAGGTGTTCCTTCTACACCCTCCACGGCCCCTGCAGGCAGCCCACACCACAGGGGACTACCGTGCACCCCTGCTCATGTCCCACAGGCAACCCATCCACCATGGCCATGCCCCCCAGCCAACCCACATGTCACCTTGCACTACTGATCACCAACACATGTCTCCCAGCACCCCCACCCCCCAGCACTGTGGGGCACCCTCCACCAGGCCCCCACTCATGTCTCCCACCACCCCCACCCCCCAGCATCCAGGGGCACCCTCCACCAGGCCCCCACTCATGTCCCCCAGCACACCCACCCCCCAGCATCCAGGGGAACCCTCCACCAGGCCCCCACTCATGTCCCCCAGCACCCCCACCGCCCAGCATCCAGGGGCAGCCTCCACCAGGCCCCCACTCATGTCTCCCACCACCCCCACACCCCAGCAGTGCAGGGCACCCTCCACCAGGCCCCCACTCATGTCCAACTCATGTCTCCCTGCACCCCCACCCCCCAGCATCCCGGGGCACCCTCCAACAGGCCCCCACCCATGTTTCCCACCACCCCCAGCCCCCAGCATCCAGGGGCAGCCTCCACCAGGCCCCCACTCATGTCTCCCATCACCCCCACCCCCCAGGGGCAGCCTCCACAAGGCCCCCACTCATGTCTCCCATCACCCCCACCCCCCAGCAGTGCAGGGCACCCTCCAACAGGCCCCCACTCATGTCCAACTCATGTCTCCCTGCACCCCCACACCCCAGCAGTGCGGGGGCACCCTCCACCAGGCCCCCACTCATGTCTCCCTGCACCCCCACGCCCCAGCAGTGCAGGGGCACCCTCCACCAGGCCCCCACTCATGTCTCCCACCACCCCCAACCCCCAGCAGTGCAGGGGCACCCTCCACCAGGCCCCCACTCATGTCCAACTCATGTCTCCCTGCACCCCCACCCCCCAGCATCCCGGGGCACCCTCCACCAGGCCCCCACCCATGTCTCCCACCACTCCCACCCCCCAGCATCCAGGGGCAGCCACCACCAGGCCCCCACTCATGTCTCCCATCACTCCCAACCCCCAGCATCCAGGGGCAGCCTCCACCAGGCTCCCACTCATGTCTCCCATCACCCCCCCCCAGCAGTGCAGGGACAGCCTCCACCAGCCGCGGAGTGCTCCGTCACAAGGCACCACCTTTTGGTCGTGGTACAGGGGTAGTGGCTATCCGGTTGCCGAGGTGCTCTGCACGGGCAATTCGACCACTGCATCCTGGAGCGAAGAAAAAGCAAAGGGGACTGGTTGTTCCCACCAGTCAGGGAAAGAGACTCTCCGGCAGGGAGATCTCCTCTGTCGTCGGGAAGTGGTGAGTCTGTTCCGCAGGGCTCCACCGGAGGTGTCGTCGTTGCAGGTCGGCTCAGCTTTAGCCTCGTCGGATTCTTAGGTCCTGTGGCGATTTCTGAAGATCCAGTCACAAAAGCCCTGCTTTTATGCAGAAATCCCCAATTCATTCAGCCTAGCTGTCAATCAAAACAGGAGTCCCAGAGACGAACACAGACGCCATTTTAAAAACCGAGTTCTGGCAGAAAATACCATCCGATAAACTTATTTAAGATAGGTAAACCGGTGGTATGTTAGAGATTAACGAGAAAAAGTATCAATCTCCAACAATGGGAAGAATCCCATAGGGTTACATTCGGGGTGGAATATAACAAGTAGTTTCCACTGCCACCAGCCAAAACTCGATGAGGGGGGACGGGACAGTGCCCCTTCGAATAACAGACCCAGGAGTAATCGAATTACCCCTACTAGTACATCCACAATAGGATGGTTTGTACTAGTTCTGTTAGTAAATTTAGGTCTAGTAAAGCCAATGGTGACTTTACATGCCCGGGGAGACAGTAGTCAGTCCCCGGGTATGGAGTCTATGATGGAGGTCCGCTAGGACGCCCCAGTGCTACGGCACGGAGGGTGCGGTGTAACACACATAGCAAAACATATGAGACCCTATGGAGTAAAAGACCCCATAGCCCATAAAACACATTGACATTCAAAGGAATTACACACATTCATGTCCAAGAGTGGGAGAAAAAGAGTCTCACTCTTGGCAGGATGGAAAAAAAACAAACTCCAGAAATCCAGCAAAGCTACTGGGGGACTCATAGGTTAGGAAATTCTGCCTAAACAGAGAATTCTCCCTAACAGGAGACATGGGTGGGGGCCTGGTGGAGGCTGCCCCTGGATGCTGGGGGGTGGGGGTACAGGGAGACATGGGTTGGGCATGAGTGGGGGCCTGGTGGAGGGTGCCCTGCACTGCTGGGGGTTGGGGGTGGTGGGTGACATGAGTGGGGGCCTGATGGAGGCTGCCCCTGGATGCTGGGGGATGGGGATGCTGGGGGACATGAGTGGGGGCCTGGTGGAGGGTGCCCCTGCACTGCTGGGGGGTGGGGGTGCAGGGAGACATGAGTGGGGGCATGGTGGAGGGTGCCCCTGCACTGCTGGGGAGTGGGGGTGCAGGGAGACATGAGTTGGACATGAGTTGGTTGGCTGGGGGGCATGGGCATGGTGGATGGGCTGCCTGCGGGACATGTGCAGGGTAGGCCCCTGTGGTGTGGGCCGTCTGCAGGGGCCCTGGAGGGTGTAGAGGGAACACCTGGGAGGACCCACACATGCAATTCACGTGTGGTGCTCCCCGCGCATCCCTGGAATACACGTACCCTGATGGAATCGCGTGTGATACTTCCTGCGCACCCCTGAAATACACGTAGCCTGCTGCTTTTGCCTTTGATACTTCCTGTGCACCCCTGGAATACACGTACCCTGCTGCTTTTGCGTGTATTACTTCCCGCGCACCCCTGGAATACACGTACCCTGATGGAATTGCGTGTGATACTTCCTGCGCACCCCCGTAAATACACGTACCCTGCTGCTTTTGCATGTGATACTTCCCGCGCACCCCTGGAATACACGTACCCTGCTGCCACGTACCCTGATGGAATTGCGTGTGATACTTCCCGCGTACCCCTGACATGCACGTACCCTGCTGTTTTTGCGTGTGATACTTCACGCGCACCCCTGGAATACACGTGCCCTGATGGAATCGCGTGTGTTACTTCCCACGCACCCCTGATGTACACGTACCCAGGACAATCGCGCGTGAAACTTCCCGCGAACCACTGAAATACACGTTCCGCGCTTGGCGTTTGCTGTTTTGCAGCCCTGTGAACTGGTCCAGGGTTAGTGCAGCCCTTTGCGATGGTTTGGGAATTTTGAAGGCTTTTCCATGCGCGAGGGCGTTCTTGGGGGCATAACTGGCGCTGCTGCAGGGTCGCTGCGCCACTCTGCGCCACGGCTGGTTTCGGAGGCTAAAATCCATGAATACGCTGTGCGATGAATAGGATTTTTTCGCACGCGGATGGCGTAGTGTATCGCACGGGGACACTGTGCGCCAGCCACGTGCGCCACTTTTGTGCGAATTTCTATGAATTACCCTGTAAAAGTTGAACTGGATGGAGCTAGTGAACAAGAGGAAAAGTTAAGAGCAGAACTGGAGGTATGTCAAAAGGAAATGCAGTCAAAATGTAAAGATCTCGGCACTCAATTGTCCCAAACAAAGAAACAGTTTGAGGATAGTGAGCAAAAATTAAAACACTTGAAAGGGTTGGTAGATCATATTAGACAAGATAAAGATGAGGTTGTTTTGGAAATGCAGATTTTACAAAAAGAATATTTTGAGAAGCAAAGTGATCTTCAAAATGCTGAACAAGAGATAGTTAAAATGTTTCAAGAAAAAGACAGACGAGACAAAGAGTTTAATGAATGCCAAATGCAAATGAGCGATATGCAAAATGTGATTAATAAGATAGGTGATGAAAACAATTATTTGCCTAAGGAGGCCGATCGGCTCCTTAAAAAGTGCAAGGATTTGGAACAGCAAACATGCATTTCCAGGTCCCAGGGCAAACGACAAGACACCACATTCAATGGAGTCGAGGTGAATTCTATTTCTACATGGAGAGATTGTGCCCCAGTGGCTGTGCCGGTGACTGAACTTGGTTGCAGCTCCCTTGGGGGATTTGACACACCCATTGGGGGCCGCCACCAATCCAATACACCTGAAACAAGGGTTGAATCACAAAGTAGTGCAGTCCCATGCATAGCAACAAGTAGCCCTATCAAATTAATGAAATCAATCAAGGCCCTAATCAAACCATTCAAAAGGGAGAGGCGTGCTGTATAGAGGACCACTTAGAAGCGGTGCACAATATATTTAAGGCCCTCCAGATACCTAAGGAACAATACAGACAATACTTTCACTTAACTCTGGACGCTCCCACAACCAGTATCATTAAAGGATTAAGGGGCCGATTCATGGAACAAACGTGCGCCGAAAATCTATGCGCAAGCAGGCACAAGAAGGCGCAAGCGGAAAAAAACAGGCGCACGCGCACGCGTGCGATTCATGGAAGTCCCTGCGCGTGTTTACCTCGGGATGTGCGCCAAACCGTGCATGGCGCACAAGTCACTGCAACATCCCAAAAGACGTGCGCGACGCGCACAGTGAAAGCGCACAACCTCGGCGCATACACCAGAAAGTGGGCGGAACACGGGGCGCGAAAACAAGGGCGTAACTGGGGATGTACTGCAGGGAAGCAGACGGAATGCCCACACGCACCCGAACCACACGTATTCATGGAATCGAATAGGGCAAAGCCACGCACAGCCAAAGACACGCACAAGCCGATACACGTCCGCCACACGAAGGCAGGCGGTAGCGTCCCTGCGCATTACAAAAGTGGCAACATACAGCAATTGTGCGAGCGGGGCATGTGTATTTCGGGGTTACGCGGGAAGTTACACACGCGATCTGGCCTGGGGGAGCGGGCTACGTGTATTACAGGGGTTCGCGTGAAGTTTCTCACGCGATTGGGCCTGGGGGAGCGGGCTACGTGTATTACAGGGGTTCGCGTGAAGTTTCTCACGCGATCGGGCCTGGGGGAGCGGGCTACGTGTATTACAGGGGTTTGCGTGAAGTTTTTCACGCGATCGGGCCTGGGGGAGCGGGCTACGTGTATTACAGGGGTTCGCGTGAACTTTCTCACGCGATCGGGCCTGGGGGAGCGGGCCACGTGTATTACAGGGGTTCGCGTGAAGTTTTTCACGCGATCAGGCCTGGGGGAGCGGGCTATGTGTATTACAGGGGTTTGCGTGAAGTTTTTCACGCGATCGGGCCTGGGGGAGCGGGCTACGTGTATTACAGGGGTTCGCGTGAACTTTCTCAATTGATCGGTCCTGGGGGAGCGGGCTACGTGTATTACAGGGGTTCGCATGAACTTTCTCACGCGATCAGGCCTGGGGGAGCGGGGTACCACTCACCGTCTGCCTTGCGTGTAGAAGAACGTGTAGCCAACACCCGCTGTGAAGTAATAGCGTGTGAACCCCAATGGATGGAAAACACACGCACCGCAGGAAAAGCACGTACAGAACATAAAGGCACGCGGGATCACCAAGCCCTGCCAGGGCAACGCCCGTGCGCAAAACGTCACAGACACGCTTACGCTGTAAGGGCCTTTGGTCCAATGAAATCGCGTACGCGTGCTGACGCGCTTACGCGCTAAGGGCCTTTCCTCGATTTTCACGCTGACGTGCAGGATTTTCACGTGCCAAATCACTTCGTATCAAGCTGGCCACGCGAAAACACACGGAAGACCACGCTCCTGCCCAGAAGGCCGAATTACTGCCCCCCCAGTGCCCCGAGCAGCCTCCCACGTGCCATCTGCTGCTGCCTGCCTGCCTGCCTGCTGCCATCGTGCCCTGTCATTTGGTGCCTGCACATCAGCCATCTGCAGGTGTCCAGTTGGTGTGTCCACCCCTGCTGGAACAGAAGACTCCCGACTCGGATAACATCGCTCCACAGCCCAGCCCCAGGACCCAGTTGGCCACCCACTCCTGCCCCTGGGGTTGCCATGTCGGGCACATCACCATCTGGCACCAGTGGCAAACCCCGGCCAGAGGGGCAGAGGGGCACCAGCTTCACTGCCACCGAAGTTGGTGTCCTGGTGGAGCAAGTCCTGGGGCAGTATGATGCCCTCTTCGGATCGTCCCGCGCCAACAAGGAAGGACGGGAGAGGATCTGGGCCGACTGTGTGGTTGCCATCAACGCGGAGGGGGTGGCAACCCGCACCATCCAGAAGGTCAAGAAGCGCTGGGAAGACTTGAGGTCCAGGACCCTCATGAAGGCCCGGCGCCTCGTGGAGGGGGGCCGGGGCCGCATGAGTTCCATCCAGTTGAGGGTCCTGGAACGCGCACACCCAGCGCTCCACGCCCAGGTCCTTGAGAGGGAGACCCGTCTGGAGTTGAGCGGTAAGTGGCCAAGCATTGCTGTGTGAGACAGGGCATGTTGCAGTGTGCTGGTTGTCTGATACTTGCCTGCATGTGTGACATAGGCCATGTACGCATGTATGTGTGCAGGGACATCATGGGAATGCATGTGTGACCTGTAATGTGTGAACCGCACGGTTGTTGCATGTGTTTGAATGCGACATGGGGAGCCCTGTGCAGATTGCACACATGAGAGCATGGCAGTCTCTGTTCCTGGACATGGGTGGGGGCGAAGGATGGGTGCTGATGCCAGATACATATGTGGTATCCATGTCTGTGTGCCTGACCTGCGTGTCTGTGACTTGTGAGTGCCATGGATGCATGACACATGTCTGTGACAATGTACAGATTCACTGATGCAGCCTAGTCATCCTTGTATGCACTGTGATTGGGGTGTACGGGGCCAGATGGATGTGACTGAGGTGAAGTGTGTGCATGTGATAGGCATGACCCATGATGCATGTGAGTCCCATTACATTGTATGATTCGAGAGTCCATTGGACATGCATTGAAATGTCCATGGCACGCACCATGACTGTCACTGTGTGTGTTTTGCCTGGACTGACACATGTGTTGTGGTGTGACATGATGGAAGTGTACTTTGACACTGGCACTCATCTGCTATTGCTTCCTGTCTAGGGGACCATTGTACAGTACCCTGATGCTTGTGTTCTATGTCTCCCTCTACGCAGCGGCTAGTGAAGGAGAGGGCGGAGACGGCGCTGTGGAGCAAGGCGGCAGGGATGCCCCCACGGCTGCAGCGGAAGGGGTGGGTGAGCCCCCACAGGGGCCTGCTACGGCGGTAGACGGCGAGGAGCCATCCAGGTTGGTGGTTTCCACAGAGGAGGAGGAGGCCGCCACTGAGGCGCACATATGGCATGGTGGGGGCATCCCTGCTGGTGCAAGTGGTGCAGTCCAGGGGCAGGGGCAGGAGGCAGCACAGGTCACCGTGGAGGGGCCTGTGCATGTCGCTGTCCCTGAACCTGTGGGTGCACCACCTTGCACCAGCAGGGATGCCCCGTCCCAGGCCCGTCCGCAGGTAGAGGGGATGTCCATGTCATCTGACTCCCCTCCACCTGCGGACGAGCTTACCCCTGGCCGTGTGGAGAAGGTCCTGATTGGGGTCGCGATGCGCACAGCTGTGATTCGTGATGCCTGCGTGCTTCCCAGGAGGAGCACGCAAGTCATCACGAAGAGCACCGTGCCGACGTGGCCCAATTGGGATCGGCCATGTTCGGGGGATTCCTGCATGTGTCGGCCAATCTGGCGGCCCTCTCCTCCTCTGTGGAGACTATACGCCAGTCATTCTCCTTGCCGTCTTCCGGCCCAGATGCCACCAGGGCCCCCTGTGGACCTGCCCTGACCAATGCAGCCAGCTCGGTGGGGATCCCATCCCTGCCACAGTCGGGAGTCAGAGGTCCAGCAGGGGTGGACAACACAGCAACTGGACCCCAGCAGATGGAGGATGTGACAGCATCATCGGGCAGGGCACGTGCACGACGGCGTCGGTGGTTTCCATCATCCTGGATGCCGTCGTGCTGGCAGAGGCAGTGGCGACGGAGGCAGCAGCAGGCTCGACGTGGGAGGCATCATGGCTCGTGGCCATCAAGATCAGAGGGGCAGGCATCGGCCGGAGGGCAGGAGAACCCTGGGATGGTAGTGTCTTCTGTGTGGGAGCAGTTGGTCCAGCGGATGGGTGCGGAGCGGCAGCGGGCGGAAGAGGAGCGGCTCACCATGGTCAGGGCGGAGTTCTCCATGCGTCGGCCGTTGAGGCGGGCTGAGTGCCTCGAGGAAGCTTGCAGGGAGTTTGAGGTGAACATGGGGTTATCCCTGCGAGACCTCGGGGCCAGGACAGAGTCCCGCCTCCAGGACATCGACATGGAGTTCGATGATGCCCTGGCCGGCAACATCACAGAGTGAGCCGCAGGACTTGCCCGCTGCCATTGTATATAGTTCTTTAGTTAGTTAGTGTTAGGTTTCCTTTATTTTTTGAGATTTTTTTGGACCGCTCGGACAATGGCCACTTTTCTGTAAATAGTTTTTTTATTAGGTAGTAGTAGGTTTCATTTATAGTGTTGGGCTCATGGACCCTGGAATATTCTTGTGTATAGTTGGATATTTTAAAATACATTTTTTTTATTTATATTTGTGTTCACCATGAGGCAATGGTTTTTCATTATATTTTTTCACCATGATTTTGCTTTGGACAACATTAGTTTTTGGATTCCTTTGTTTTTTGGATTTTTACTTTACTTATCGGACATGGACAATTTATTTTGTTATCCCCATTGTTGTATGTTTGATTAGTTTACTTCATTTTCTTCGAGAATACATGTTTTTATAACTTTCTTTTGTGGTATTTTCTCATTGGTTTCATGCATGTCATGATATGGGTTTTGACATTCACTTGCACCCATTGTGTATATTTATTTTTTATTATTTATTTAATATTTATATTGCGCCGGTAGCTCGCGAGCCTCGGGGCGCAGAAACAAGGACACGAGAACGGACGGAACAGATAGTGATTAGACAGAGCAGACGGGACAGTCACATAGAATTAAGCTAACTGAGGCATATGCCGTGATGGCCGTTTATTTGAAGATATGGGTTTTTACCTGTTTGCGAAAACGCGTATATGTATGTATGTGTGTGTGACGGACATGTGTTCATTTACATACTTACCATTGGGGTTGTATCATGTAATTGCATTTGCTATGTGGGTGGATGCAATCCTTGGCTGGGTGTTTGTGCTGCGTATGCTGCCCATTACCGTCATGATTGTGTATCGTCAGGACCTGGGGGCAGGGGGACATGGGTGGGGGCCTGCTGGCAGGTGCCCCACAGTGCTGGGGGGTGGGGGTGGTGGGTGACATGAGTTGGACATGGGTGGGGGCCTGCTGGCAGGTGCCCCACAGTGCTGGGGGGTGGGGGTGGTGGGTGACATGAGTTGGACATGGGTGGGGGCCTGCTGGCAGGTGCCCCGCAATGCTGGGGGGTGGGGGTGGTGGGAGACATGGGTGGGGGCCTGGTGGAGGCTGCCCCTGGTGACTGGGGGGGTGGGGGTGGTGGGGGACATGAGTTGGACATGGGTGGGGGCCTGCTGGCAGGTGCCCCACAGTGCTGGGGGGTGGGGGTGCAAGGGGACATGAGTTGCTGTTCATTAGTTCAAGGAGACATGTGCCTTTGCTGGGGGGCATGCCCACGTTGGGTGGGCTGCCTGCGGGACATGACCAGGGATGCAGGGTAGTCCCCTGTGGTGTGAGCTGCCTGCAGGGGCCGTGGAGGGTGTACAGGGAACACCTGGGAGGACCCACACTGTCAAATCACATGTAGGACTCCCCGGCACCCCTGAAATACACGTACCCTGCTGAAATCGCGTGTGGAACTTCACGCGCACCCCGAAATACACGTACCCTGATGGAATCGTGTGTGGAACTTCACGCGCCCCCCGAAATACACGTACCCTGATGGAATCGCGTGTGGAACTTCACGCGCACCCCGAAATACACGTACCCTGATGGAATCGCGTGTGGAACTTCACACGCACCCCGAAATACACGTACCCTGATGGAATTGCGTGTGGAACTTCACGCGCACCCCGAAATGCACGTACCCTGATGGAATTGCGTGTGGAACTTCCCTCGCACCCCTGAAATACACGCGCCCAGGCCAATCGCGTGTGGAACTTCCCGCGCACCCCTGAAATACACGCGCCCAGGCCAATCGCATGTGGAACTTCCCGCGCACCCCTGAAATACACGCGCCCAGGCCAATCGCGTGTGGCACTTCCCGCGCACCCCTGAAATACACGCGCCCAGGCTATTCGCGTGTGGAACTTCCCGCGCACCCCTGAAATACACGCGCCCAGGCCAATCGCGTGTGGAACTTCCCGCGCACCCCTGAAATACACGCGCCCATGCTATTCGCGTGTGGAACTTCCCGCGCACCCCTGAAATACACGTACCCTGCTGATTTCGCGTGTGGAACTTCACGCGCACCCCGAAATACACGTACCCTGATGGAATCGCGTGTGGAACTTCATGCGCACCCTGAAATACACGTACCCTGCTGATTTCGCGTGTGGAACTTCACGCGCACCCCGAAATACACGTACCCTGATGGAATCGCGTGTGGAACTTCCCGCGCACCCCTGAAATACGCGTACCCTGCTCGCACGGGGCCAATCGCGTGAGGTACTTCCCGCGCACCCCAGTGATACACGTAGCCCGCTTGCTGTGCTGGTACAGGGTTAGCGCAGCCCTTTGCGCTGGATTGGGTATGTTGATGGCTTTTCCCTGCGCGGGAGGCGTTCTTGGGGGCGTAACTGGCGCTGCTGCAGGGTCGCTGCGCCACTGTGCGCCACGGCTGGTTTTGGTGGCTGGAATCTATGAATACGCTGTGCGCGGAAATGGATTTCAGCGCACGCGGCTGGCGCAGGGATTCGCACGCGCACACTGTGCGCCAGCCGCATGCGCCACTTGTGCGCTGAATTCTATGAATTACCCCCTTAAAGAACAGCAGAACATGACATTGGCAGAGTTTGAAAAATAGATTAGACGTCATTTTTCTCCTTTCCAGTCATTACAGGAGGCAAAGAAAGTGGCATACACGATTACGTCTGGGCCAAATACGTCCCCTCGCCAATTTTTACAAGACTTAAAAAAAGACTTTTCTCGCTTTGATGTATCTTTTGACCCCAATTCCAATAAGTTTAAAACTGCTTACTTCTATGGGTTGCAGAAAGACATATCACAGTTAGTCCGTGAATTTGATCGTGACAAGTCCCTTGAGTGGATTGTACACCAAAGTACAAAACTATATGAAGTGCTATACTGTCAGGGTAGAGAGAGTGATAAAATGAAAGATACTACACCAAGATCTAAAGAATCCTCAGCAACAGTGATGGAGATCCGGTCAGCTAAAATGTCACTTGAGTCCACTAAAAGTCCAGGTAAAAATAATGTGGTACCCAAACAGAGGGGTAATCAACAACGGTTGCGAATCTCTGCACTAGAGTTTCAATCACATGATCCTAGTAATAGGGAGAGCTATATTAGCCCTAGGTACTTAGGAGACAGGCCCCGGACAGGATATCGGCCTGACATATCAGGTATGAACAATAATCAGAGACAAAGCCAGGATCAAAGAAATAATGGTCCCTACCAGACATTAGGGACACAGAGCAGATTTCACCCCAACACCATGATATATGGAAATCAGGACAGACCCCGGTATGTGGATCGATTCACTGAAAATGGGAATCAGCATAGGGGACAATACTCACAAAATGAGAGACAGGACCTGAGGCAGAATATGAATTATGCCCCACCTCAATATAATCAATCACCGCCCCCAGGGGACTAGAATCAAAGGATAGGTGCACCCTGCTCCTCGCCCCACATGAATCAAGAGTTCAGAAACAATACCAATAGAAATCACTCTCCTGAGAGATATCAGAATAGATTCAACCAGGGGGGAAACAACCAATATCGGCATAGGCCACAGACAGAAGATTCTAGAGAAATGGAAAGATTCCAGTGTCTTGAGGCCCAAGTGAAAATGTTGGCTGAATAAATTGGAATGCTCTGTACGGCACAAAAACAGTGATCAAAAGAGGGGGCAGAAGGCCATAGTAGTGACCGCGAGGCTTCCGATAATAAGTGACTAAATACTCATGATACCTGCAATGCTAAAAAAAACAGATTGCCCTGATCTGGTTTTGCATATTGACTCTGAGATGCTTGATGATTTAAAAATGAAAATACCAGCAAATGAACATGTGACAGAAATTACAAATACATCTAAAAAAGAAGTTTGGTTTAACCTGGAATTAAATCAAACATTGGAGATTTGTACAAATGAATAAGGAAAGCATGAAATTCCAAAAGAACAAAGAGACATATTTAATAAAGACAACTCGTGCATGGGCAATACAATTGATCAGGGAGTGAGTGGGGGTGTTAGAACGCTCTCCCTAGACAATCAAGACGCTAATAAAATACAGGCAGGAAGAATAAGTATTCAAAAGGAGGGTACAGATAAGTCACCTAAAGAGTTCTTTGAACCACAGATTTTTGAGGAAGTTTAAAAAGATTGGTACCATGATAAATAACCACAAATGCCCAGAATTAGAAAATAACACATTATCAGGTGATGTTTCTATGCATATTCAGTTGGAGGGTTGTAGTGTGAACTCTGATGATCCCCAGATGGAAGGTCGAATAGTGGCCACACTCCAAAGAACCCCTGAATATGGGAAGATGGATAAGACTTCTCAAACGGAAATGGACAGAAAGGAGGGAAAAATGTCCTTTCATTTACCAATGTGCTTAGCCAAAAGTGAAAAAGGTCTGAGAAAAGTGAATCCTGAAATCAGTAAGAATTCACACTTTTTGTGTGTGTTAGAGGAAGTTGAAGACAGATATTATGCTCCCATTACTGTGGAAGGAAAACACAATACATTTGCAATGATTGACACAGGCGCACAGGCCACAATTATGTCCAAAGAATTGGTAAAAAGTATCAATGAAGGGAGATCTCTGGAGAATCAGATCACAGTGAGGCAAAGTGAAGGCCCAGTGCATAACTTTAACGGTGAGGATGTGCCTATCGTGGGTGTCATCGAGGTTGACATAAAGATAGGAAAACACAGAATGAAACAGGAAGTGTTGATCACATCTATTTGTGAAATTCTATTCCTGATGGGAACAGATTGCCTGAAAAGATTGTCTCCTCTCATAGATGGGGTAAATGGGGTACTGTGGTCCTTAACCAAAAAGCCATTAAGACCTAAGAAAAGAAAATCACAAAACAGCAGTATTTGCTAAAACGAATGATGCAGCGGAGGTATACTTACAGAATAGCTGTGCGCCTAGTGTCACTGTCATTTTGATGTGTCAGGATAAAATGCAAAGTGAAAAAGAAAAACAATCTGTGCAGATTTATTTGGATCCCAGGAAGAAATGGCAAACTGAAATAGATGAACATACATTGTGCTTCTATTTAAAAGAGAAGAAATGCAAACAGAACACTATTCCTAAAGCAGACACAGAAAAACACATCACCACTCTTGATGAAATACACATGGAAGATGAGCAGCAATGGGTTCGCATTGGTATAAATGACCATTCCAACCAGTGCCACACTTAGAATTGTGAACATTAGCCTGTGCTGCATCTAGACAGGATTGCAAATGTTAGCATCTGCCACACTTAGAATTGTGAATGTTAGCATGTTAACTATCATATAACCCACTAACCAAAAATACTTAGCACCTCTGCATACTTACCTCACTCAAAAACTCACACAACCATCTCTCGCACAACAACCCGCACGCACTTCACAACACTGCAACAACACATAAGCCACACCAACAGCACACGAGGACTGACATCGAACCAATACACTCACCAAAGCTCAGCACCCGGTGTATACCAAGTTGAAGCTGCCTACAGAACACCATTTCTCTCAGTATCCTACTCCCTCTTCACCTTAATAACCCATCCCACCTTCTCGTTTGCAGATCCGCCAGAGCGCCTGGCGACCAACTCTGTTGGTGACGGTGCGCGGTACAAATACCTTTAACATTTAACGTTCTAAAATGATAAAAGCTACTTTGGCGCTTGAAGAGGAAAGGAATTTTATTAATGAGAAACTGCTACAGAGAATAATGGAAAGGGAGGAGATCCCAAAATTTAGAATTAGAAGCCAATATGACTCTGGTTTGGACAATCCAGATTTTGAAAATCGAATTGCAGGAAGGTGCATGCAAAGATTAACATTGGACACAAAACTATCAACCACAATGTGTGGATAGTCAGTGGAACACAAAATATTTTTTTTTTCTGGGCAATGATATCATGCATGGTGTTAGATTTCCTTAACTAAAAAATATGGTCCCGGCTAGGTGGGTATGCACCCGAATTTGAAGACAAGGGAAAGCCTTATCATTGGGCACAATTGGTCCCATATGCAATTGAGTTACAGGTGAAGAAGGATATTACTATTCCTGCATTCACCAAGCAGGTTGCTATAATACTAAAGTGCAAGAATGGACAGCAAATGAAAGATTTTGATGCATTTGTGTGCTTAAATGAATCCATGAAACAGCAAGGCTTGGATTATGACTATATCCCATTGATCGATGTTGGGGTAGGGTCTGTAAAAATGTTGTTGAATAATAAAGGTTGTCAGGATATTCATTTAGAAGAGAATTCTTTATTAGGAATGGCCATACAAAAATCACATTCTACTGCAGATTTCAATAACCTGGTGATTGGAAATATCCCTGAGAGATATGTAGATGCACAGGGTATGTTGCCAGAATATCTGGATTCTCAACCCAAAGGGATCTTCAAAATTCAATCTGTGTACCCTTATGATTATGATGAGACAGTGTGCTGTCACCAAGAGAATTGGATAGTATTTGATTTAAATGAAAATGAAACAGAAAATCAGCATATTGAAGTGGAAGCTGAGCACAGAGGTTCCTCCACTAGAGGATTTCCCAGAATTCTCAAAAATCGTAGAGGAGCAGATTCTGTTAGCAGATGCATGTGATAGCGAAGAAGATAAGAATTAATTGAGAAAAATATTTTTGGAGTTTAAAGACGTTTTTGCCAAAGATGCATATGATTGTGGCCTAACTAATTTACATGTTGCCACATTACCAGAGGGGTGTTGTAGAAATCCAGCATTTGTGCGCCAATATTGATTTAGAGTCATTGGCAGAGATAATTAAAAACTTGGAGTCTAGGGGAATTATCAGGCCCATTCATAGTACCTCCAACACTCCTATTTTGGGTGTGTTAAAGCCAAATGGTCAATGGCGTCTGTGTGCAGACCTGAGGGAATTAAATAAAGGCGTGCCAGTGTCTAGATGGCCACTGCCATTCATTGATCAAGGCCTTGCTCAAGTGCATGGGTCAAAAGTATTTACCACATTAGATCTCACATCTGGATATTGGTGTGTGCCACTGGCAGAGGATACTCAGAATGTATTTTCATTTTCATTTGATAAAACGCAATACGCATGGGCTAGAACATCATTCGGGTATGTCAATAGTGGGAGCGAATTTGGCATATTTTTGAGAAAGGCTACTCCTGATGCAGCAGAAAGAGGAAATATAGTTTATGTGGATGATGTCCTGATAAAAAATGAAAACTTGAAAAGCCATTTTGATGAAATTAGACATGTACTTGGCCAATTGCAAAAGGTGGGTGCCAAAGTATCTTTACAGAAAGCCCAATGGTAAAAGAAAAAGATGAATTTCCTAGGCCATGAGATAACTGAACATGGGCTAAATCCACAAAAGATAAAGAGGCCGATTCATGGAATAAATGTGCGCCGAAAATCCCGGCGCAGAGGGGCCAATACGTGCGCTGCGCCGAAAATTAGCGAAAAGCGCAGGGAAACCAGCGCACGTCGATTCATGGAAGTCCGTGCGCAAGAAAAGCAGAGGAAGTGCGCGGAAAAAGCGCGCGGCGCAGGCCGGCGCACAGGTCAACCAACGTCGTGCGCCACGGCCACTGCGCTATCACTCTGAGCGCAGCGCACAGCTCTAAAGTAAGCGGAACACAGGGCGGGACACTCGGAATGGGGAATAAAATGGGGCACAACACTCGGAATGGGGAAGAATGTGGGCGGCACGGGAAAGTATAGGAGGCAAGTGCGCGGAACGCCCACACGCTCGCATACAACACGTATTCATGGAATAGAATAGGGCAAAAAAGCGCACGCTCAAAGCAGCGCACAGGCACAAACAGGCACAAACACGACCGCCACAAGAAAGCAGGCGGTCGCGTCTCTGCGCCTGCAAGAAATGTGCGCTAAAAGGTGCGCCAACAAATAGCACCTATATACAGACATGATCAATGTCCAATACTGTGGCCCTCCAGGACAAATGACGTACAAAGGGGTACCCACAAACACAGACACGCGCTGAGAGAAAAAATAAACGTGTGCGTGCATACCGGGGTGCACGGGAAGTTGCACACGCGATATGGCCGGGTACGTGGATTACAGGGGTGCGCGGGAAGTTCCACATGCGATATGGCCGGGTACGTGGATTTCAGGGGTGCGCGGGAAGTTCCACACGCGATATGGCCGTGTACGTGGATTACAGGGGTGCGCGGGAAGTCCCACACGCGATATGGCCGTGTACGTGGATTTCAGGGGTGCGCGGGAAGTTCCACACGCGATATGGCCGTGTACGTGGATTACAGGGGTGCGCGGGAAGTCCCACACGCGATATGGCCGGGTACGTGGATTGCAGGGGTGCGCGGGAAGTTCCACACGCGATATGGCCGGGTACGTGGATTGCAGGGGTGCGCGGGAAGTTCCACACGCGATATGGCCGTGTACGTGGATTGCAGGGGTGCGCGGGAAGTCCCACACGCGATATGGCCGTGTACGTGGATTGCAGGGGTGCGCGGGAAGTTCCACACGCGATATGGCCGGGTACGTGGATTGCAGGGGTGCGCGGGAAGTTCCACACGCGATATGGCCGGGTACGTGGATTTCAGGGGTGCGCGGGAAGTTCCACACGCGATATGGCCGTGTACGTGGATTTCAGGGGTGCGCGGGAAGTTCCACACGCGATATGGCCGGGTACGTGGATTTCAGGGGTGCGCGGGAAGTTCCACACGCGATATGGCCGGGTACGTGGATTGCAGGGGTGCGCGGGAAGTTCCACACGCGATATGGCCGGGTACGTGGATTGCAGGGGTGCGCGGGAAGTTCCACACGCGATATGGCAGGGTACGTGGATTTCAGGGGTGCGCGGGAAGTACCACACGCGATATGGCAGGGTACGTGGATTTCAGGGGTGCGCGGGAAGTACCACACGCGATATGGCAGGGTACGTGGATTTCAGGGGTGCGCGGGAAGTCCCACACGCGATATGGCCGTGTACGTGGATTGCAGGGGTGCGCGGGAAGTCCCACACGCGATATGGCCGGGTACGTGGATTTCAGGGGTGCGCGGGAAGTTCCACACGCGATATGGCCGTGTACGTGGATTTCAGGGGTGCGCGGGAAGTTCCACACGCGATATGGCCGTGTACGTGGATTTCAGGGGTGCGCGGGAAGTTCCACACGCGATATGGCCGGGTACGTGGATTTCAGGGGTGCGCGGGAAGTTCCACACGCGATATGGCCGTGTACGTGGATTACAGGGGTGCGCGGGAAGTCCCACACGCGATATGGCCGGGTACGTGGATTTCAGGGGTGCGCGGGAAGTCCCACACGCGATATGGCCGTGTACGTGGATTACAGGGGTGCGCGGGAAGTCCCACACGCGATATGGCCGGGTACGTGGATTTCAGGGGTGCGCGGGAAGTTCCACACGCGATATGGCCGTGTACGTGGATTACAGGGGTGCGCGGGAAGTCCCACACGCGATATGGCCGGGTACGTGGATTGCAGGGGTGCGCCGGAAGTCCCACACGCGATATGGCCGGGTACGTGGATTGCAGGGGTGCGCGGGAAGTTCCACACGCGATATGGCCGTGTACGTGGATTACAGGGGTGCGCGGGAAGTCCCACACGCGATATGGCCGTGTACGTGGATTTCAGGGGTGCGCGGGAAGTTCCACACGCGATATGGCCGGGTACGTGGATTTCAGGGGTGCGCGGGAAGTACCACACGCGATATGGCAGGGTACGTGGATTTCAGGGGTGCGCGGGAAGTACCACACGCGATATGGCAGGGTACGTGGATTTCAGGGGTGCGCGGGAAGTACCACACGCGATATGGCCGTGTACGTGGATTACAGGGGTGCGCGGGAAGTCCCACACTCGATATGGCCGGGTACGTGGATTTCAGGGGTGCGCGGGAAGTCCCACACGCGATATGGCCGTGTACGTGGATTACAGGGGTGCGCGGGAAGTCCCACACTCGATATGGCCGGGTACGTGGATTGCAGGGGTGCGCGGGAAGTTCCACACGCGATATGGCCGGGTACGTGGATTGCAGGGGTGCGCGGGAAGTTCCACACGCGATATGGCCGTGTACGTGGATTACAGGGGTGCGCGGGAAGTCCCACACGCGATATGGCCGTGTACGTGGATTGCAGGGGTGCGCGGGAAGTCCCACACGCGATATGGCCGGGTACGTGGATTGCAGGGGTGCGCGGGAAGTTCCACACGCGATATGGCCGGGTACGTGGATTTCAGGGGTGCGCGGGAAGTTCCACACGCGATATGGCCGGGTACGTGGATTTCAGGGGTGCGCGGGAAGTTCCACACGCGATATGGCCGGGTACGTGGATTGCAGGGGTGCGCGGGAAGTTCCACACGCGATATGGCCGGGTACGTGGATTGCAGGGGTGCGCGGGAAGTTCCACACGCGATATGGCAGGGTACGTGGATTTCAGGGGTGCGCGGGAAGTACCACACGCGATATGGCAGGGTACGTGGATTTCAGGGGTGCGCGGGAAGTACCACACGCGATATGGCAGGGTACGTGGATTTCAGGGGTGCGCGGGAAGTACCACACGCGATATGGCCGTGTACGTGGATTGCAGGGGTGCGCGGGAAGTCCCACACGCGATATGGCCGGGTACGTGGATTTCAGTGGTGCGCGGGAAGTTCCACACGCGATATGGCCGTGTACGTGGATTTCAGGGGTGCGCGGGAAGTTCCACACGCGATATGGCCGGGTACGTGGATTTCAGGGGTGCGCGGGAAGTACCACACGCGATATGGCAGGGTACGTGGATTTCAGGGGTGCGCGGGAAGTACCACACGCGATATGGCAGGGTACGTGGATTTCAGGGGTGCGCGGGAAGTACCACACGCGATATGGCAGGGTACGTGGATTGCAGGGGTGCGCGGGAAGTCCCACACGCGATATGGCCGGGTACGTGGATTTCAGGGGTGCGCGGGAAGTTCCACACGCGATATGGCCGTGTACGTGGATTTCAGGGGTGCGCGGGAAGTTCCACACGCGATATGGCCGTGTACGTGGATTTCAGGGGTGCGCGGGAAGTTCCACACGCGATATGGCCGTGTACGTGGATTTCAGGGGTGCGCGGGAAGTTCCACACGCGATATGGCCGGGTACGTGGATTTCAGGGGTGCGCGGGAAGTACCACACGCGATATGGCAGGGTACGTGGATTTCAGGGGTGCGCGGGAAGTCCCACACGCGATATGGCCGGGTACGTGGATTTCAGGGGTGCGCGGGAAGTCCCACACGCGATATGGCTGTGTGCTCCCAGGCATTACCTGTACACCCTCCACGGCCCCTGCAGGCAGCACACACCACAGGGAACTACCCTGCACACCTGCTCATGTCTCCCACCACCCCCACCCCCCATCCACCAGGGACACCCTCCACCAGGCCCCCACCCATGTCTCCCACCACCCCCATCCACCAGGGACACCCTCCACCAGGCCCCCACCCATGTCTCCCACCACCCCCAGCACTGTGGGGAACCTGCCAGCAGGCCCCCACCCATGTCCAACCCATGTCTCCCATCACCCCCACCCCCCATCCACCAGGGACACCCTCCACCAGGCCCCCACCCATGTCTCCCACCACCCCCAGCACTGTGGGGAACCTGCCAGCAGGCCCCCACCCATGTCCAACCCATGTCTCCCACCACCCCCACCCCCATCCACCAGGGACACCCTCCACCAGGCCCCCACCCATGTCTCCCACCACCCCCAGCACTGTGGGGAACCTGCCAGCAGGCCCCCACCCATGTCCAACCCATGTCTCCCACCACCCCCACCCCCCATCCACCAGGGACACCCTCCACCAGGCCCCCACCCATGTCTCCCACCACCCCCAGCACTGTGGGGAACCTGCCAGCAGGCCCCCACCCATGTCCAACCCATGTCTCCCACCACCCCCACCCCCCTTCCACCAGGGACACCCTCCACCAGGCCCCCACCCATGTCTCCCACCACCCCCAGCACTGTGGGGAACCTGCCAGCAGGCCCCCACCCATTTCCCCCTGGCCCCAGGTCCTGACGATACACAATCATGGCAGTAATGGCCAGCATACCCAGCACAAACACCCAGGCAAGGATTGCATGCACCCACATAGTGAATGCAATCACATGACACAACCCCAAAGGCAAGTATGCAAAAGAACACATGTCTGTCACACACACATACACAATGGGTGCAAGTGAATGTCAAAACCCATATCATGACATGTAAGAAACCAAAGAGAAAATAACACAAGTGTAAGATAATATAAAAATGTATTAAAAACACAAATCAAGTAAACCAATAAAACTTACAACTATGTGGCAAAGTAAATAAAAGGTCCATGTCCGAGAACAAAAATGATAAACCAAAAAACAAAGGATTAAAAAATAAATATAATTTGTCCAAAGCAAAACCATGTAGTAGGAAATCAAAGAAAAACCATTACGTCATGGTGTAAACAATAAAAAATTTAAAAAATGTATCTCCCAAAATATATCAATATATACAGGAATGTTCCAGGGTCCATGAGCCCAACAGCACAAATGAAACCTAATACTAACTAATAAAATAAATATGTACAAAAAAGTGGCCATTGTCCGAGCGGTCCAAAATAATAAAAATAAATAAAGGAAACCTAGCACTAACTAACTAAAAAACTATATACAAAGGCAGCGGGCTAGTCCTGCGGCTCACTTGGTGATGCTGGCCAGGGCATCCTCGAACTCCATGTCAATGTCCTGGAGGCGGGACTCTGTCCTGGCCCCGAGGTCTCGCAGGGACAACCCCATGTGCTCACCAAAATCCCTGCGAGCCTCCTCGAGGCACTCAGCCCGCCTCAATGCCCGATGCATGGAGATCTCCGCCCTGGCCATGGCGAGCCGCTCCTCTTCCGCCCGCTGCCGCTCCGCACCTATCCGCTGGCCAAACTCCTCCCACACGGAACACACCGCCATGCCAGGGTTGCCCTGCCCTCCGGCCGATGCCTGCCCCTCTGATCTTGATGGCCCTGAGCCATGATGCCTCCCACGTCGAGCCCGCTGCTGCCTCCGACGCCACTGCCTCTGCCAGCACGACGGCATCCAGGCTGATGGTAACCACCGACGCCGTCGTGCACGTGCCCTGCCCGATGATGCCGGCACATCTTCCATCTGCTGGGGTCCACTTGCTGTGTCGTCCACCCCTGCTGGACCTCCGACTCCCAACTGTGGCAGGGATGGGATCCCCACCGAGCTGGCTGCATTGGTCGGGGCAGGTCCACAGGGGGCCATGGTGGCATCTGGGCCGGAAGACGGCAAGGAGAACGACCGTTGGATAGCCTGCACAGAGGAGGAGAGGGCCGTCAGATTGGCCAACACATGCAGGAACCCCCCGAACATGGCCGATCCCAATTGGGCCACGTCGGCACGGTGCACTTCGTGATGACGTGCGTGCTCCTCCCGGGAAGCACGCACGTCATCACGAATCACAGCCGTGCGCATCGCGACCCCAATCAGGACCTGCTCCACGCGGCCAGGGGTTCCCACGGCCGCAGGTGGAGGGGAGTCAGTTGACATGGACATCCCCACTACCTGCGGACGGGCCTGGGACGGGGCATCCCTGCTGGTGCATGGTGGTGCACTCACAGGGTCAGGGACAGCGACATGCACAGGCACCTCCACGGTGACCTGTGCTGCCTCCTGCCCCTGGCCCTGGACTGCACCACTTGCACCAGCAGGGATGCTCCCACCAGGCCCCATGTGTGCACCAGTGTCGGCCTCCTCCTCCTCTGTGCAAACCACCAACCTGGATGGCTCCTCACCGTCTCCCGCCGTAGCAGGCCCCTGTGGGGGCTCACCCACCCCTTCCGCTGCAGCCGTGGGGGCATCCCCGCCGCCTTGCTCCACAGCGCCGTCTCCGCCCTCTTCTTCACTAGCCGCTGCGTAGAGGGAGACAAAGGACACAAGCATCAGGCTACTGTAAAATGGTCCCCTAGACAGGAAGCAATAGCAGATGAGCACCCCTGTCAAAGTACACTTCCATCATGTCCCTCCACAACACATGGGTCAGTCCAGGCAAAACACACACAGTAACAGGCATGGTGCATGCCATGCACATTTCCATGCATGTCCAATTGACTCTTGAAACATTCAATGATATGTGACTCACATGCATCATGGCTCATGCATATCACATGCACACACTTCACCTCAGTCACATCCATCTGGCCCCAAACACAACGAACACAGGCGAAACAAGGGTTAGTTGGGTGCGTCACAGAATCTGTGCATTGTCACACACATGTGTCATGCATCCATGGCATGCACAAGTCACAGACACGCAGGTCAGGCACACAGACATGGCTACCATATATGTACCTGGCATCAGCACCCATCCTTCACCCCCATCCATGTCCAGGTACAGAGACTGGCATGCTCTCATGTCCTAAATCTGCATAGGGCTCCCCATGCCACATTTCAACACATGCAACAACCATGTGGGTCACACATCACTGGTCGCACATGCATTACCATGATGTCCCTGCACACATACATGCATACATGGCCCATGGCACACATACAGGCAAGTATCATAGAACCAGCACACCGCAACATGCCCTGTCTCACACAGTAATGCTTGCACACTTACCGCTCAACTCCAGACGGGCCTCCCTCTCAAGGACCTGGGCGTGGAGCGCTGGGCGTACGCGTTCCAGGACCCTCTTCTGGATGGAACTCATGCGGCCCCGGCCCCCCTCCACGAGGCGCCGGGCCTTCACAAGGGTCCTGGACCTCAAGTCCTCCCAGCGCTTCTTGATCTTCTGGACGTTGCGGGTTGCCACCCCCTCCGCGTTGATGGCAACCACACAGTCGGCCCAGATCCTCTCCCGTCCTTCCTTGCTGGCGCGGGACGATCCAAAGAGGGCATCATACTGCCCCAGGACATGCTCCACCAGGACACCAACTTCGGTGGCAGTGAAGCTGGTGCCCCTCTGCCCCTCTGGCCTGGGGTTGCCACTGGTGCCAGATGTCGAAGTGCCCGACATGGCAACCCCAGAGGCAGGTGTGGGTGGGCAACTGGGTCCTGGGGCTGGGCTGTGGAGCGATGTAATCCCAGTTGGGAGTCTTCAGTTCCAGCAGGGGTGGACACAGCAACTGGACCCCTGCAGATGGCTGATGTGCAGGCACCAAATGGCAGGGCACGGTGGCAGCAGGCAGGCAGGCAGGCAGGCAGCAGCAGATAGCACGTGGGAGGCTGCTCAGGGCACTGGGGGGGCAGTAACTCGGCCTTCTGGGCAGGAGCGTGGTGTTCCGTGTGTTTTCGGGTGGCCAGCTTGATACGGAGTGATTTGGCACGTGAAATTCCTGCACGTCAGCGTGAAATCCGAGGAAAGGGCCTTAGCGCGTAAGTGCATCAGCACGCATACGCGATTCTATTGGACCAGAGTCCCTCACCGCGTAAGCGCGTCTGACGTGATCCGCATGGGCGTTCCCCACTCAGCACGTGATGACGGAACACATGGAAATACTGCACGTCAGAGTGTCATCGCGTGTAATTGGCCAAAAGTGCGCGTACACGCGATTGGCCAATGTACGTGTATTACATCGCGTGTAATTGGCCAAAAGTGCGCGTACACGCGATTGGCCAATGTACGTGTATTACATCGCGTGTAATTGGCCAAAAGTGCGCGTACACGCGATTGGCCAATGTACGTGTATTACATCGCGTGTAATTGGCCAAAAGTGCGCGTACACGCAATTGGCCTATGTACGTGTATTACAGGGGTGCGCGGGCACTTACACACGCAAGTACGTCAGCGCACCTGTATGCCTGCTGCGTGGGAATTTCCACACGCTATTGGAGTGGGAACTAGATTCCAGGGGTGCGAGGGTCACACGCTCGCCTAGAACACGCACAAGGCATTAATTTGCGCACTTATCAATAAACAAGCCAGATGCCAGGATGAACATACCGTTCCTAGCAGCAGTGGCAGTGGGCTACCAAAGGAGGAGGAGGAGGAGAGTCAGGGCCAGAATATTCACACCCAGAACCAGCCTATTCGGGATGCCTGATGACCAGGTGTATGGGAGGTACAGGTTTCCAGCACACATCATACTGGACCTGGTCAGTGAGTGGGAGGATGACCTCACATCACCCACCCTGTGCTCCCAAGCACTCAGCCCCCTGCAGAAGGTCCTGAATGTACTGCACTTCTTGGCCACTGGATCCTTTCAGCGGACAAGTGCCATAGTGGGTGGTGTGTCACAGGCCACGCAGTCACGCTGCCTACACCAGGTCTTGAACATCATCACTGCACGGCCATCAGTCCGCAGGCACATATATCTCCCCAGGACTCATGCAGAAAGGCGGACGTGCATCCAGGAATTCTATGGTGTGGCTCAATTCCCCAAAGTGCTTGGTGCAATTGACTGCACACATGAGGCTCTACGTCCACCCAGGGCAACAGAGCACATCTATAGAAACCGCAAGCACTGTCATTCCATCAACGTGCAAGTTGTATGCAATGCCAAGGGAATAATCACATCAGTATATGCCAACTATCCCGGGTCCACCCACGACAGCTTCATCTACAGAATGTCTACACTATGCCGGGACCTGGAGGCTGGCCAGCATGGAGATACATGGCTGCTTGGTGAGCATGAATGCCACTGCACATGCATGCATGTCAGATACTGGGTCATGACACAACACCACTAATGATACCCATCACCACCTCCGCAGGGGACAGTGCCTACCCTATCAGCCCCCACATGATGACCCCAATCCGGAACCTCACCACGCCACCCGAGGTAAGGTACAACACAGCCCACATTGCAACACGGGGCATAGTGGAGCGCACATTCGGAGTGCTGAAGTCACGCTTTCGCTCCCTTGACCGTTCTGGCGGGCAGCTGTTATATGCTCCCCGAATAGTGTGCAGGATCATAGTGGCAGCATGTGTCCTGCACAACGTTGCAACACGCCGGGGCCTGCCCGTGGACATGGTGGTGCCCCCACATCCACAACCACATGCACGCCCGCTGCGCATGGGAGGGGAAAGGGCACGGGGGGTGGCAGCCCGTACGCAACTGGTGGCCAACTTCTTCACCTAGGAATCACAGTGCTGGCTAGTGCACACTGCTCTGGCACATACCATCTGACAATCAATGATGACACTACCTGACAATGTCACAAAATTACTCGACAATAAACTGTCAGATACACATCAGCCTGAGATTGTTAACATGGAAGTGTCACTATGTGTGCACCCCTACCTACACATACACCAGCAATGCATCACAACGAGAAGACACAACTCCATCAATCAAATATGCATTGCCACAGGCGATTCACTACATGACAACATTGCCATGTCACCCATTCCCTTCACAGTCCCGCCACTGAGGACACCATGTCATGGTATGTGAGAGCAAACAAACTGGCCATCACAACATGACACCGGTGTCACAAATAGCAGTGCCCCAAATGGAACATAGCCGCACTTGAACAGCTAACCGCGCTGGAGCCACTACTACACACCTGTGTAAGAGTAATTTCAATCAAATTACACACCAACCCACCCTGAAGCCCACCCAAACAAGACACAATGCATGTAATCAATGGTAGTCTCATTACCTGATTCTGCTGGTATGTCCTCACCGTCCAGATGTACAGTGATGGCGCCACGCAAAAGTGTCAGTGCACATCTACCGACATGTAGTCTGACTCCAGAGAGTATGCCCGTGTGAAGAACTGTGTGAAATACCTGCAAAACATGAGCAACATATGTAAGTAGAGGCACATATCAAACCATCATGCATAGTTAGGTGCAACAACAATGTACACTATGAATGTCTACACAGTATTGACTATGGACTGGCCAACAGCTCATGGGAGTCCAATGTCACCGTGTAATTTGCTGTCACTTGGGCACACCCTTTGCAAGCCCATGGAAACGGAAGCAGGAGGGGTGTGGATGTCTGCTACCCAAGCATCTAAACCAAACTCAGGACAAGCCTGCATGTGCCCAGCCACAATACAGTGTATGCCCAGGTACCCACACAAGGCAACACTCTTGGAAAAGAAAAAAGAAAATTGAGAAAAAATGGCCATGAAAGGGCCGGCGGGGGGGGGGGGCCACCTATGAGGTCCGAGGACAGGATGCACGCCACAATCCACCTGTGTGGATCATGGGAAACTAAAACACCCCATAGGCTCGTGGCCCACACGGCTACTCTGTTGTGGGAGATGAGTCGCTATCGCTCTGGCCAGACCCTGCAGCTGACTCAGGAGGTGGGGGAGCTGCCTCAGAAGATGGTGTGACAATGGGAGGCAGCCCACGCAAAGCACGAGTTTGCTCCTCCATGGCTGCAAGCAGGCGGGTCTGGTAGTTCTGGTTCTGGGTTATAATCATGCGGAGGTCCCCATGCAGTAACTCCCGGGATGACCTGACCTCCGCACGAGTTGCCTGCATCTCGGCCGAGAGCGTCCGTGTCAGACGCTCCAGCTGCTCCTCTGTCCTTCTATGGGATGAAGCCTCAAGCTCTAACAGGGTCGACCTGAGGTGACGGAATTCTTCCCTCAGGCCTTCCCTGTGGCGCTGGGACTCCATGGAAAGTGATTCCCGCAGAGTCGCCAGTGCCGGCCGCCTGTCCTTGTTGGACGCCAACATATCCTCCCTGTGTGCCTGGCTGATGGACTCTGTAGCCTGCTCCAGTCGCTCCATCAGCCTTTCTGGGGGGACAATGGAAGTGGCCACCCTATCCATGGCCTGTGCAATCATCTCGGATGATGCTGCCTGTTGGTTGGCCATACCGTAGATGGATTGCTCCCAAGCGGTATTGCCAGGTGGCATACGGCCACCACGTTGACGGGCACCACACCTGCCTGGGGCAAGGCGGACTGCGCCTTGCTGTGCCGGCAAGGCCTCAGGCTGCAGGACTGCATTCCCTCTCTGATCTGCAGCCCCAGGAACAGGATCAGAGATTGTGTGGTGTGGCCCTGCATCCGTAACCACCGGAGGCTGAGCTGCCGACACTGACATCCCCATTGAGGGCAATGGCCCGGCTGCAGGTGGGTCGGACAGAGGAGATTCTCTCCCAAGAACACTCACCTGCGACTGCACATAGGTGTCATCCTCCGAGTCTACACCTGAATACTGCTCGGGGGAGGAACCCCCAGAGACACCCCTCGACAGCACGACCTGCAGCACTTGTGGGTTTTCACCCACAAACACACCACGTCCCTCACTTGTGGAAGGTCGGCCCGGGTTGCCCTCCTGGGACGGCTCAACCACCACATCCCCAGCATCAACAAGTGCTTTGTCCCCTGCAAAGACATGAAAGAGAAAAATGGAAACAGGCATTAGCACCATGGCATGCAACAAGGGCTGATGAACAACAGAGGCAGTAGTTCTACGACACATGTCCCACATGACTGGGAGACCTCCTATGCATTCACCATCACTGGGTCTGTAGGGGAGGCTCAGGGCATACAATGTACAGATTGGAGAGCAACGCCTGCTCACCATGCTGCCTAGCACTGCCATCACACATTGGCCGGTGATTGCCATGTCAAAGGCACATGCCATCACACACATGGCATGTGACATAGCCACCAAGTGAAGAGGGAGAGGAGGGCAACTTTTTTGGATTTCTACCACTCTGGTCCTGACATTGCATCATCACATCAATAAGTTGACATGTTGTACATGGATCTGCTAGTCCAAATTGGCCACGATGCACAGTGCCTTGTCTACATCAACAAAATGCAGTAAACAATGAGATTCCACCTCCCCATCACCTGTAAAGGAATCATATAGCATTCGTGAAGCACCGGTCCAGAAATGTATGAAGGTACAGCGGAGCACTGAGGGGTGGTGGGGCAGTAGGGGATGCCAGTCAACAATCCTACTGGTGCTGGTGTCATTCATGTCACGCAAGTGCAGGGGTGGGTGGCACAATGATGTGCAAGGGGAAGTGGCGGCTGGAAGTGCTGTACAAGGTAAGTAGGACTTAACGTCAAGGGCAGATGGTGTTAGGCGCAGACAAGTGCTGGGGGGGTGGCCTATAGGGGTACAGAGACAATCATGCAGTGCTGTGGGCTCGGAGGGGACAGGGGAGGTACACACTGCATCTGGCTCGGCAAGGTCCTTGCAGATTTCTATCTGTCCTGCAGAGTTGTCACATGCCGCAGATATGTGCCCTTGGATTGGGGATCTCATCTTGGTGAAAAGGGTGAGGCGCTATTGCCTTTGGAGCATGTGGCAGGCCAGTTTGCCAGAGGATGAGCATGATGCAGGACATTCCCTCTCTGCCACCCGGCACCTGTGGTCTGGGTTCACATGATCCGAGTCATGCCAGGACTCTGCATTGGCATGGGGCTTCAGACAGGTGGTCATGACCGTGGCAAAGACATCCAGTGTACCTGACATAGAGTGGAGCATGGAGTGGGCCCTGTCAGGATGGGAGTGAGCCTAAGGGGGAGCTGGATGGGGGGGAGATTTTGGCAGCATGAGCCTCGACTGACACACACTTCATGGATTGGAATACCAAGAAGGTGTGTGACAGTGGTGAGGGTGGCTTTGCCTCTGGTGTGGTGAGGGTGAGCTGGGAGGAGAGGAGAATGTGATCACTCCAGGAGAGAGGAGTGCAGAGATGGACGGAGAGGGGAAAGTCAGATGAGATCAGAGCATCAAGAGTGTGCCCTGCAGAATGAGTAGGGACAGACGGGAGTCTAGAGGGTGAGAGGGAGTTGCTGAGGTCACAGAAAGGTCACGTGGGGGGGTCAACAAGCATGCAGGTGGATGCGTACAGCAACAAGGAAGAGGATTTCTGTGTCTGGGGACATGAGTGAGGAGGAGAGGTGAGGACACTCAGAAAGGAAGTAGTACATTTGACCAGTTTTCCCAGACACAGTACGCACAGTTTGTGAATGTCAAGGTGTGGTAGAGAGAGACGTCACACAAGCCATTCCAGAGTGGAGTAGGTCTAAGTAGGAGTGACAGTGGCAGGAATACCCTCAGGGAAGCCAAGGGCACACACCCCCTGCACAGTAGTGGCGGGCAAATGAGAGGGTCTCCTGAACATCAGGTAGGAGTGTGTGAAGGATGCAGACAGAGCTGGCCGTCAGACATGTTTCCATGAGACCAAGGATGTCAAGGTGCATAACCTCATGTAAGTGACAGATATCGGAGGAATGCCTGATGCAGCCGCAGTGAAAGGAGTGTAATTGTGGAGGAGGTTGACAGCCTTGGAGGACTTACGGGGAGTGCTAGAGATCAGAGGTGCAGCATGTGTAGGAGTTGGAGTGGGAGGCGGAGAAGGATCATGGGAGGGTGCAGGGAGGCAGTGCAGGATTGATGAGGAGAGAGGAGGGGGGACAGCAGGAGAGGTAAGGAAGTTGATGAGATGTGGCTAGCATTTCTCAAGGAGAATGAGGTTGGCCTAAGGGCCTTGGACTGAGATGCTCCCATTACCATGCACATCAATTGTGGCCTCTGAGGATTGGAAGGAGGCCAGGAGTACACCCCAACGGGTCCCACCATTGATGGTGGAAGAGGAGCAAGGAGAGAGGACAGGGACCATGTGAAGGGTCTATGGGACAGGCAAAGGCATGTATGAGCAGATGTCAGTGAGAGTTGGCTTTGAGTAGGCTCAGATGCACTTGTCAGCAATAGGGTGGGTCGCATTGGAGGGCAGGGTGCCCTCATTTGACTGTTAGCAAGCAGGTGTCGTGAGTAGGGCACGATGGTCTGAACTGTAGAAGTCAGGGAAGATAGACCATGAAGAGCAGCATGGAGTGTGAGGGAATGGGGCTCGAAACCAGACGGTACCAAAGCACACAGGTAGGAGGTGGATGTCAAGGCAACATCCACAGTATGACAGCATGTTGGTTGGCATTTATATACATCGGACGCATTAGCATGTGGTATCATTGCATGTCAGGCATGTGAAGATGAAACTTGATTGGCTGGGGGAAAGTATAGGAATGGTATGTAAGACATCAGATGAATAGACAGGGGAGTATGAGCAACAATGTAGTGACAAAATGACAATTCAAGGGCAACTTCCATGGTGTAGGGCCATATGTGCACTGTTGCCAGTTGGGATAGTGCTGTGGGCAGATGGTGTTGCACTGAACATACTGGATGAGGCACATGGGTGCCACTATCTACTCTGCCACACACCCCCTTGACAGGCACCCAACATGGATGCTTCACACACACACCATGCACATGGATAATACACACATGCATGTGCACTCACCGGATGATGCCTCGTAATCAGGGAGATCTCCCACACCTTGGAGTTGTCCCTCGGTGACGTAGGATCCAGCTACGGACTCGTGTGGTGTGAGTTCTATTTCCTGTGCTGGGGACCCACCTCCAGTCACCAAGGTTGCGGCATGACTTGAGGCCAGCTTATCCTTTGCCCTGCGCTTAAGGTCATTCCAGCGCTTCTGGCAATCACTAGCTGTGCGCCTCACTACTCCAAGGGCACTTATTCTGTCAGCAATGGTCTGCCAGTGTGCCTGGCGTCTGGCATGTGTGGTCTTGGACCCTGCAACGATGACCATTTCCCTATCATGATCTGACACATACTGAACAAGTGCATTCAGTTCGGCGTCTGTGAAGCTTGGCTTCCTTGATGGGCCGGACTGTGCAGCCGTGCCTGGGGAATCAGCCTGTGCCGGACGTGCACTCTTCCTCTTGCGCTTGGAAGGGGGTGGGGATCCAGAGTGTCCTACGCCGCTGTGGACACTAGGGGCAGGAGCCGTGGTGGACTCAGTACTGGGTGTGTGGGATTGCACACTCAGCATGGGAGTAGGTGCAGGCATTGGGGGTAGTGGGATGGGGTCAGGCCTGATCTGAGGTGCATGAACTAGGACCGACACAGTCTTGGCAGGGTGTATGAGAGGTGGGGTGGATGTAGCCACACCCTGGATACGGGGGCCAGCAGATGACCTATCTGGCATAGATGCGCGTGCCCTGATGACACCAATGTGCACCGGTGCACGTGCAGTGGACCTGCTGACCTGGATGTCAGCGATGGGATCACCCTCGGACAGGTCTGCTGCCACAATGGGCTGGTCCAACAAGGGCTGATCAGGGTTGGTATCAGCCACATGACCCTCAACTGGGGGGGGGGGCATGGGTGTCCCTGACTGGTCCTCCAGACTGGGGGGGACAGGGGCACCCTGCAAGTCACAACCACGTCCCCTAGTGGATCCTCCACGGCCACCACGTGTGGCTCGGCCACCTTTGCCACCCTTACGGCTTGCACGCCTCCCAACCATGGCACTGATGTTATTGTGCATATGGGAGTCGGTGTGCACAATTGTCCTGGGCAATTGGGTGTCAAAGGGGTTGGGTACCAGATGGTATTCGTACCCTAGTGCAGTGGCAAGGCTATATGACACCCCTGGGGAAAGATGACGGGTCACGCAACGCACAGGCCCCCCAGAAAAGTTAAGGAACGTGCACAATACCCCTCCTAGACCACGTGTGCTGATGGAAAACCCTGCACTACGCTGTGGCATCCAGTAACACAATGAACGTATGCGTGTCACACGCAGCCTAGAATGACCTCTGAAGGGGTAGGCTACACACGGGGCTAGCACAGAAGTTAGATACGTGCGTGACTCACCGTCTGCCAGGTAAAAGAGCGTGAAAAATGAGCGCGTTTGGTTGGCAACACCCCCGCCAAAAGAAGATGTGTACGCTGTCTGAGGAGACAGGACAACAGTAGAAGGGGACACTGTTTGAGGGAACAGGCCCAGGTAAACCAGTACAAGAGGAAAAAGAGAAAAAGCTGTCAGAGGTAACAGGGAGTACGAACTGGAAACGCCGTGAAGTAAATCGCGTGTGAAACGACAAGGAGTACAGAATTCACCCACTCGCTCTCCACGAAAAGCACGTACAAGGAAATGGTGTTCAACACTACCTTATATACAGGCCCACACGTACAGCGTCACTTACGGCGTGTACGTGCTTGGCCCATGTTCACCAATCACACGCTTTGTCACTTCTGCGTGTGGATCCTTTTTCACCAATCACACGCTTTGACACTCCTGCGTGTAGCTCACTTTTCACCAATCACACGCTTTGTCACTCCTGCGTGTAGATCAATTTTCACCAATCACACGCTTTGTCACTCCTGCGTGTAGATCCATTTTCACCAATCACACGCTTTGACACTGCACGTGCAGGTAACTATAGACGCACATATGCTGGTGACGGGTTTTCGCGCGATTCGCTGAGTGTGGGGTTTTCACGTGCTAAATCACTCCCTATCAGGCTGTCCACGCGTCCAAACACGAAAGACCACGCTCCTGGCCAGGAGGCCGAATTACAGTCCCCCAGAGCCTTGAGCACTCTCCCACCTGCCATCTGCTGCTGCCTGACTGCCTGATGGCCACGTGCCCCACAGTGCTGGTGGGTGGGGGTGGTGGGAGACATGGGTGGGGGCCTGGTGGAGGGTGCCCCTGGTGGATGGGGGGTGGGGGTGGTGGGAGACATGGGTGGGGGCCTGATGGCAGGTGCCCCTGCACTGCTGGGGGGTGGGGGTGGTGGGAGACATGGGTGGGGGCCTGGTGGAGGGTGCCCCTGGTGGATGGGGGGTGGGGGTGGTGGGAGACATGGGTGGGGGCCTGATGGCAGGTGCCCCTGCACTGCTGGGGGGTGGGGGTGGTGGGAGACATGGGTGGGGGCCTGGTGGAGGGTGCCCCTGGTGGATGGGGGTGCAGGGGGACATGATCAGGTGTGCAGGGTAGTCCCCTGTTTTGTGGGCTGCCTGCAGGGGCCGTGGAGGGTGTACAGGGTACACCTGTGAGGGCCCACCCAGCCTATTCGCGTGTGATAATTCCCACGCACCCCTGTGATACACATACCCTGGCCAATCGCGTGTTCTACTTCACGCGTACCCCTGTAATACACGTTCCCTGGCCAATCGCGTGTTGAACTTCCCGCTACCCCTGTAATACACGCACCCTGGCTGTTCGCGTGTGATAATTCCCGCGTACCCCTGTGATACACGTTCCCTGGCCTATCGCGTGTTCTACTTCACGCGTACCCCTGTAATACACGTTCCCTGGCCAATCGCGTGTTGAACTTCCCGCTACCCCTGTTATACACGCACCCTGGCTGTTCGCGTGTGATAATTCCCGCGTACCCCTGTAATACACGTTCCCTGGCCTATCGCGTGTTCTACTTCACGCGTACCCCTGTAATACACGTACCCTGGCCAATCGCGTGTTGAACTTCCCGCTACCCCTGTAATACACGCACCCTGGCTGTTCGCGTGTGATGATTCCCGCGTACCCCTGTAATACACGTTCCCTGGCCTATCGCGTGTTCTACTTCACGCGTACCCCTGTAATACACGTTCCCTGGCTAATCGCGTGTTGAACTTCCCGCGTACCCCTGTAATACACGTACCCTGGCTAATCGCATGTATAACTTCACGCGTACCCCTGATATGCACGTTACCCGCTTTGCGTTCCTTGTTTGGCAGCCCTGTAAACTGGTCCAGGGTTAGCGCAGCCCTTTGCGATGATTTAGCGATTTTGATGGCTTTTCCTTGCGCGAGGGCGTTCTTGGGGGCGTTACTGGCGCTGCTGCAG